>NC_142398.1:3350000-3582500 GCF_059441095.1 Idiotropiscis lumnitzeri | reverse complement strand
GCCATCTTCCAGCAGACAAAGGTAAACAAACACCTCACCACTAATAAGTTGAAACGAATTGACGTCTGTTACCTGTTCACTCACATCTTACTGCTTGTTGTAGCTGTCAATGAGGGGTCCTCCTGGTCCACTTGGCCTTAGGGGTCGACCTGGTCCACTTGTGAGTTTTTACTCGCGCGCACGCACACATACACACATGCATGTACAATATTAAACAGTATATTTTTTTTCTCCCAGGGCATACCAGGTCCATCTGGCTTGAAAGGAAGCAACGGAGAACTGGGGCCGCCTGTAAGTAAAAGCTGGTTGTCATGGTAATGCACACTCCATCCGTCCTAACATTGCGGCCCTCCCCTCAGGGTTCACGTGGAGCCCCTGGAATCCCAGGCCAGAATGGACGCACCGGAAAAAGGGTGCAACTTTTTTACTTTCGTGTTTAAAGTATGTAATACATAGAGAATAATGTTTGTTTGGATGTTTGTCAGGGACGAGCCGGGTCAGACGGCGGGCGTGGGGACATTGGTGAGACAGGTGTAAAGGTGAGTAGCGAACACAACCGGTTGCTTCGTTCATGATGTCATCCTAAAATTGTTTGTCTTTGAAGGGGGACAGAGGCTTCGATGGCCTGCCTGGTCTACCCGGAGACATGGGACATAAAGTAAGTGACGACTGACGACTCCCAGGAAAAACGGAAAAAAAAATCAACCCCAGACAGCAAATTGGGAGGCCATGTCTAGTCTAACAGGACACAGCAAAAAGTCTCATGGACTTATTAACAAGTTCAACATTTAGGGCAAATTCCAGGGTTTGAAAAACAATCAGCCACTGACACCAGTTTCACTTATCAGCAATAAATTGGGTGGGCATATCCTTCTTGATAAGACGCACAAAAAAGTCTCAAGATCCCAAGTCCGAGATTGAACAGAAAGTCGGCCATTTTGGTCTGAAGTAGCCATTTTTGGTGGAGTCTGACTTAGATGAATTGCTACTCGGGAAATCCCTCAATGGAGCCCACCCGCTTGAAAGTTAGATATAATGATGTCTGATACTAGTTTCACTGAGTGTCACAAAATTGTGTGGACATTTCTATCATAACAAGACGCACAACAAATGTTTCAAGGATGCATGCCCCAAATTGAACAGGAAGTCAGCCATTTTGGTTCTAAGTAGCTCTTTTGGGCTCCTAGATCATTCCTCGACATAGCTCTCTTGATAAAGCTATGCGGCCATCCACAGATGAAATAATGTTCATGTCATGCTGCTAAAATGAGGTCTAGTGAGTCGCTTGCCAAAATAACAGCACTCACCAAAGCATATGAAGAGTCCTTCAGATGAATTAAAGTGTGGGGTCTTATTGTAAATTAGTTTGAAAAACTTGATGGAACAAGCTGCCATTTTATGTATTCCCTCAGGGCGAGAGGGGAAAACCGGGGCCCCTAGGTCCTGCCGGGGAGCCCGGAGAAAAGGTGGGAATTGTAGTATTCATGTACATAATTATGCATGTCTTGTGGTGGTTGTTTTTGAAGCCGCTGTTGTTTTCATGCGCAGGGCTCTGAGGGCACGCCGGGACCGAGAGGACAACCAGGCGATGCTGTGAGTGCTCACGTCCACTGAAAGGCTTTCACGACACTTGCCCAATAGAGTTCAGGGACTTTTCCATTGCAAAAGCGTTACTTTCATGTGCTAAATCTAAAACCTATGTGGGGTTTGTTCTGGCTGAAAGATGAGAAGAAAGGTGCTTGACGTTTTCTGTGGTTTAGTCAAACACATTGCTTTGTTGTTAGCGTTTGTTCAGAGCATTAGCATGGCAACCAGCTGAAAGCTCGCTATCAACACCCATGGGAATTGAGTGGAACAGCAACAGAAGCAAAAGAAGTTTAAATTAAAAGAATTACATTGAAAGCCATCAGTTTTTGCGATGTCAATGAAGGTGTCAAATATTTATATTAGAATAGAACTTGAGTTATTTCGATTAGTCTTGGGTAAAGTTTTGAATTAAATAGATTTTTACAATGGAGTCCTACCACTTAAATTATACATATATTAAACCGTGTTGTTTACTGTAATCCAGCCATTATCTCTACCGCTTCTCATCACAAGGGTCGCAGGAGCCTATCCCAGCTGTCTTCGGGCATTAGGCGGGGGACACCCTGAACTGGTTCCCAGCCAATCGCAGGGCACGCATAGACAAACAACCCTCCGCGCTCACACTCACACCTTGGGACAATTTAGAGTGTCCAATCAACCTACCATACATGTTTTTGGATTGTGGGAGGAAACCGGACTACCCAGAGAAAACCCATGCAGGAACGGGGAGAACATACAAACTCCACTTCCAGAGCCAGAATCGAACCCTGAGCCTCTGAACTGTGAGGCCATCGTGCTAACCAGTTGTCCACCGTGCCGCCTGTATACTGTAATGTGTAATCTAAATGCACTACTCAGTCTTCCACTTGTGTGGACAAATACTTTGTTACTGTACTTAAATACATTTTCAATAACAAATATTGTAATACATTATTACTACATAAGTACATGTCACAATCTGTACTTTTTTTTTTTAACTTTTATTAAAGTACAGGGGTTGAATCACAAGTTTTTTTCATTTTATATTGTATTTGTACTTCTGTCTTAATACACGGTCTGTATACTTTTGGTACGTCTAAAAAGGGTGACACAGTCCTTTACTTTTGTCAGTCTTGACAAGTGCACAATTGTTGTGTGTTGCAGGGGTCAAGAGGTATGAATGGCCCTCGAGGTCGTCCGGGACCCCCAGGACAGTCAGTGAGTGTGAACCTTTCCAAAGCACAGCCATACACACGCGCATACTTTTACATGCTTGTCTATCGTCTCTTCTCGCAGGGCACTCGGGGGATCGATGGGGTTCAAGGTTCAAAGGGCAACATTGTGAGTATTTGAATACATTTTTTTAGCGTAATCTGAAGCCATGATTTCATGGTTTGCATGCGTGTGTGTGCGCGTGTGTGCGTGTGTGTGCTTGTACCAAAGGGATCCCCGGGAGACATTGGCGCACCAGGACAACAGGGCAACCCTGGAATTCAGGTACAAGCACACTAAAAATAAGAGCAAAAACACCTTGAAAAGTCAGATTGTTAGAAAAAAAGAAAAACGATCCTCCATATCTCCCTCAGGGCTTTCCTGGTCCTCAGGGATTAGTCGGGCTGCCTGGAGAGAAGGTACAAACCAAGAAAAGATTTTAGCACTTTTGTGCTTCTGAGGAATTTCAACTTTTTTTTTTTTTTTTTTTGTCAGGGGCCGCAAGGGAAGAAAGGGATGCAGGGTTTACCTGGAAATGACGGCCCTCCCGTAAGCTCGTATTTATAGAAAAAAAAACAAAACAGAAAAAACAAAACAAAAGCTACCTTTCCATCAAGTCATGGCATGTAAAAAGACGCAGCAGTATTGTAATGTTCTACTGACTGAGCATTTATTTTTTTGTATGGACAAATTTGCTTTCGCTCTGCATGGTGGAAATTGTGAATTTCTCCTGCTGTGACAAACCACTCCCTGAAACATTATCATGTTATATTAGCAAAATTAGTGTGTATTTTCGCCAACAGGGTCATCCTGGACGGGAAGGTACTACTGGTGAAAAAGGTTTGCCGGTGAGATGAGTGCTTTTGTTAAAATTGTCACCATCCAGGATAGTAAAATGTGCTATTTTTGTTACAGGGTCCTGTGGGAGTGCAGGGGCCTGTTGGATATCCCGGACAACGAGGAGTCAAGGTTGGAGTTATTGCATGCAATATTAGATGGAAAAATGGCAGACTTCCTGTGCGTTTACGGGCCTGGCTTCCTGGGACTTTTTGCGGGTCTACGTATGAGAGACCTCTCTACCAAATTTGAGTTGCTAAAGGAAATTGACTTTAGGCCCCTGTGGCGGACTTTTTCCCGGGCAATCTAGGCCAAGTTTGTTCTTTCAGTAAATAACCCAAATTAGTCTAAAATGGTCGCTTCAAGCTACAATTGCTGACTTCCTGTGTGTTTTCATGTATGGCTTATTGAGGCATTATTATATTATTATTTTCTACTCATGAGAGACATGTCTACCTAATTTGAGATTGCTAAAGCTTTGGGGGTAAAAATGTTCTATGACAATCTAGGTCAAGTTTATCTTTGAAGAAAATTATTAAAATGAGCCTAAAATATTTGCTTTGAGCTAAAACGCCATGCTTCCTGTGTGATTTTGGTCTTCATACAGACATACGGATCTACCTATGAAGGACATTTCTGGGCCAAACTTTGGAATTAAATGAAACTGGCTTTGGCGCCTGAATTTTTGTTGAAGAAGTTTGTCTTTGAAGGAAATAGCCAAAATGAGCCTAAAAGGGCCTCTTCAAACCACCATGGTGTTGTGTCTTTAGAGTTTTTTGTGGGTCTGCTCATGATAGACATTACTACCAAATTTTGGGTTGTTAAAGGAAGCAGAATTTCTCTTAGTAGTAATGGCCAAAATGAGCCTAAAATAAGTTGAGTACGGCAGCTTCTAATCCAAATTCAAAGTTCAACTTCTTCCATCTTTTCTTGTGTGTTGGCCAGGGAGCAGATGGAGTCCGAGGACTGAAAGGCAGCAAAGGCGAGAAGGTGGTCTCCATCTACAGCACCTTCATTATCTTCTCTAATGTCATCTTCCTTGCTAAACATCTTTGGCTTCGACTTCAGGGCGAGGACGGCTTCCCTGGAGCCAAAGGTGAAATGGGCGGCAAAGGCGACGGCGGTGACAATGGCGCTCCGGGAGGACGCGGAGAAGATGGACCTGAGGGGCCCAAAGGGCAAATGGGGCCTATTGGAGAAACAGGACCCTCGGGGATCCCTGGAGAGAAGGTATGAAGAACAAAACAGCGAGAGTATTTTTGGCCAATTAAAAGTAATCAATTTGATCCCAAATTTTTACACACCCAAAAAAAAAAACATCTCAAATTCACCTATTTGCTTTTATTCTTGCTTTTTGAAAATTGCAGTAAAGTCCTAATTAATAGAAAAATATGAAAGTAGTATAGTGTTCCTCTGCTTATTTGCAATTCACGACTCACAAATTTACATGCTGTACCCTGTGGATTTTCAACTCTTCACTAATTTTGTGCTCTTTCTAAAACACTAGAAAAGTTGTCCTACTATCCTATTAGAGCTACTAAAACTAATACTGCTGGGCTTTGGCGCCATGTTGTGATTTCTTGATGCGAGGGAAATGTTTTTAAGTGATACATTTCAACTGAAAGACACATTTTATATGCTAAGGAGGAACCGAGTCTAGCCTGGGTTGTTAGCGGAAAGGTTTACAAGAGAAAATCAGAAATTTTATTTTAAGGCCATATCGCACAGCCCTTTAAGAATAAAATAAACAATAAAAGAATATTGCATAACTTGTTGCTGATTTTCAGGGAAAACTAGGAGTACCCGGTTTGCCAGGTTATCCAGGACGACTTGGGCCAAAGGTAATTTCATTAATAATCCACATCCACTAAATACAATATATCTTTATTTATATCGCACTTTCACAACAGCTACATACAGTACATAAGTGAGTTTCATTACTTGGTTAATCCTCTGGCTTGTTGCAGGGCTCTGATGGCTTTCCTGGAGTACTAGGAGCACCTGGAGAGAAAGGCAAAAAAGTGAGTGTAACCAAAAAAAAAAAACAAAAAAAAACAATGCTTTTGGCCCATTTCAATCTTTTTATTTGATCCAAAACCACACCGTTCTATGTACACAGGGTCCTCCAGGACAACCAGGAAATGCAGGACAGAGAGGGTCAAACGTAAGTGCACCACTCACTGGATACTTTATTAGGTACACCAGGACACTCATTTAATTAGAGTTTTGGTTTGTTTTTAAAAGAATAAAATCTTTCACAGATGACAAAAATGTATTCCACTCTGCGTCTCCTCCGATATTTTACTATAAAAAAAGGTTCCTAATTGATCATAATATCTAAACATTTTCCTAAAAAAAACAAGAAAGCACACACACAAACACAGTAAAAAATGTAAATAGGAAGCACAATGTATTTTTCCTGAAATCTCCCAATTGTTTAGGTCCCTTTACATTCATATTCGGTTCAATTAGTTTTTCAATACAATTTAATTGATGTATTTTTTCCGGAAGCGTTGCTAGATATTTACCCCCAACACTAACAACAGCCATTGCAGCGGTCGAACTTTGAAAAGTCCAGCACACCGGCACGTGACCCTAGTGAGGATATGCAGTGCAGAAAACAGATGGATGGATGGACAGACAGAAAAATTCGGAGCACTCAAGCTCCAGCGAAGAGGCAGACTCCGCAGCTGAGTGTGGCCGCACTGGACGTGAATGAAATTGTAAAATATGACGAACCACAAACAATCAACCTCATGAAAATCCTCGCTGAACGCATTGTGTTTGCGTATCTTGATGACTTAAATGTAAGAAACTGCACATAAGATGCCCATTTCCTCATTCTCTTTTAAGAAAGCCATGGAAAGGCTAATGGTTTTGTGACCTTTTCAGAGTTTGAAGTGGGCCTAAGTAGTCTTCATAGATTTTGGGGCCGCTTGATTGCGATTATTAGCGGCGTATTTATAATGGGTTTGTAACAACTATTGGGTCACTCTTGAGAGTGTATATCTGATTGTGAGCCGAAGAAATGCCTGCATATACCTGCTCGCCTCTAGCGGCACCACGTAAAATTTTATATGGCTTATAGAGGATAATTGACGAAAAATCTCATGAAATCAGTCTTTAAACCAGAAGGCGGTCATAATAAAATGAGTGGTGAGTTCTCTTTTTCCAAAATAGAGGTCTATACTTTGTTCCAAACGCATACAATTCACGCTTGACATCTGTATATGGACAATGTTTATTAACTAGTACAGCTGTTGAACGTACAAGACATGACAAAATCCAAAATAAAAAGAGAAAAGTAGCAAACGAAGAAGAACAAACGTGGCGGTTGGACAGGCAAAGCTTGGTGCTGTCTCACGTGACCTTGTGCGATCAAGGATGGAGCGTGCGCTCACGAAAGCTGGATTTTCACGGCTTCAACTGCCACATGCGTGGTGGTGGGTGTGGTACCAGTACTCAAGCTAGTTGCCAATCAGCATTCGGAGGTATGGGCAAAATCCCAAACCACCAAAAGTTTACAAAATTGAAATTTGGGACCCAAAACGCCCTCGAGAGTTTGTTCTCTGGGGCGATCGTGAAGAGTTGGAGAGAGAGAGTTGGAGTGGAGAGAGCGAGCGTCATGGGTGAAGAGAGAGCGGAAGAGATAAAGGCAAGGGCTTTTATCTGCTGGGGACAGGTCGAGGTGTGAACTATCCGCCCCCCTCAGCTTCAGATTTCAAGTGAGGCCCAAATATTTTACTAAAATTTGAGTCCATTGAATTGTTCTTTGTGCATTTAACAATTTCTAACTGGTATCAAATCTCATGTTGAACCAAATCCAAAGTCCAGGCAATTGAGACTATAAGTTCGGACAACATCTATACTGTTACATCATAACATGACCAGGAAAATAGTTTTTATCATATCCTAACAGATTCATCAATGCAGAGTTAGCAAGATAAACAGAAAAAAATATATACAGGCATACATTCAAATATATTTAATTTTAATGTAGTTTTAGAAGATAATCCTGCACAGGAACTTGTAGCTACAGTTTTATGTAGACCTCTTGGGATCAGTCTTGCCAAGTTGGTGGAAGCTGACCCCCCAGCTGTCACAGTTTTGGCAGATGCCAAACTGTCTGCATTGACGGCTGCTTGAATACGCAACCAGTGTCTGCTGAAGTCCTCTTGGACTAGGTGTCCCTTATCAGGAGTCTGTTGATCAACTTAGGGCCTGGCAAGTCCTTGCCAAGTCACTTTGTAAGGATCCCCTGCCGATCTGCTTTATACTGAGCAGGCATGGTGATGTGGTCGGGCTGGATCTTGTCTCTCAGACGTTGATCAGTGGTCCACGTGTGGCATATACGCTCCAGGTTTGAATGGACAAATTGTGATCGGTTACTCCCGTGACTATCACCAAGACATGGAGGGAGGGGATTGGGGCGTGGTCATAATGCTCATTACCAGTAGGCGTTTTTGAACTCCTTAGTTTTTTATTGATTTCTCCAAAACAAATTGATAAGGCATGTAGAGTGGCCATGTCCCAACTCAGAGGTTGGGAGTTTGATTCCCGGCCAGTGTGACCATATTGAAACGTCCTTGTGAAAGATATTGAACCCTGAGTTGCTCCTAATGCTGTGTTATCAGGAGGTAGTTGTGGTAACAGTGTGAAGTGCTTTGAGTACCGAAGCACGTTACAAGTGACAGCCCATTTACCATGATAAAATCGAAAGTGCAAGCAAAAATAACATTTTCCTAATTTTCCTAAAATATCAATTGAGCTTGTTGAAAAATGGTCCTTTCTGGTGAGGTGATCCCTTTTAGAAATATGTACCATTTAAAAAAAATGTTGCTTCTGTCAGGTATCGCCTTGCGGCGACGAGGAGGTGGACCCAAAAGGCGAGGAGGCAGGGGAAGGTGTAACTTGAAGGGAATTTATTGACAGGGTCAAAACAGGGACAAACACGTGGCAGGGTGCCAAAATAACAAAGGGGAACAAAAACGAGACGGGAACGAACTAAGCGGACAGGGAACGATGATAAAGAGCATGAGCGGGAACAGGGCGTGGTCGTGACAGTCCAAAAGTAGCGGCAGCAAAGCGAGATACACGGGAAAATGACCCGACACTGGGTTGATGGCATGAGGTGTTTAAATAGTCCAGGAATTAGGCGGCAGATGGAGATCAGGTGGGTGATTACTAACGGGGAACAGGTGCGTGGCTGGTGAGGAAAAAGTGCTGAGGGGAAACGCCCCACTCAGCTGACAACAAAAAACAAGGTGCACATGGCAGGGAGGTGACGAAAACAATAACAACACCGCATGCACACGTAAACAATGACAAAACTCCTGTCATGCCCGACGCGGATCATGACAGTCCAGACGTCCCAAAGAAAACACAAAACGAAGCAGAGTCCAAGAACGAGGGTGGGCGGAAGGGGTCGGGAGGTGGGTCCACGACCCGTGATCGAGGCCGGTCTGGCGGATGCCCGGGGGGCCAGACCAGCGAGTCCTTTCGTGGCCCTTCAGGGGGCCGTGCGGGTGGCCAGACCAGTGCGTCCCGATGGGGCCATTCAGGCGGACGTCCGGGACGACCCGAACGCCACCTGGAGTCCGCTGATGGGGCTGAGACGAGGGGCGGCGGCGGGACGCTGGGTGCTGCAGAGGACGGAGCTTGGACCGGCGTTGAGGCGGGCGCAGGCGAGGCAGGAACTTGGAGCGATGGCGGGACGTCGGACGCCGCCGAGACGGAGACGAGGCACGGTGGAACGCCGGACGCCGCCGGAGCCGGGACGAGACGCGGCGGTGGGACGTCGAACTATGCCGAGACAGGAACGGGGAGCGGCGGCTGGTCGTCGAGCCCCGCCGAGACAGGAACGTGGAGCGGCGGCTGGTCCTCGAACCCCGCCGAGACAGGAACGTGGAGCGGCGGCAGGTCATCGAACCCCGCCGGGACAGGAACGTGGAGCGGCGGCTGGTCCTCGAACCCCGCCGAGACAGGAACGTGGAGCGGCGGCTGGTCCTCGAACCCCGCCGAGACAGGAACGTGGAGCGGCGGCTGGTCCTCAAACCCCGCCGAGACAGGAACGTGGAGCGGCGGCTGGTCGTCGAACCCCGCCGAGACAGGCACCGGGAGCGGCGGCGCTTCGTCGGGCGCCGCTGTGACAGAGACGAGAAGCGGCGGCGGGTCGTCGTCCACCGCCCAGGCAGGAAACTGGAGCGCCGGCGGATCGTCGAGCACCGCCGAGGCAGTGACAGGAAGCAATGGCGTGTCCTCGGGCGCCGCCGGGACAGGGAATTGGGGTGGCGGCGGGCCGTCTGGCACCGCCGAGGCAGGGATTTGGAGCGGCGGTGGCTCGGGCGTACCAGAGGCCGGGACTTGGAGCCGCGGCGGGCCGGGCGCAGCGGGGACCGGGACTGGTAGCGGACGCAGGGCGTGCTCCGCTGCAACAGGGACTTGTGACGGACGCAGGGCGTGCTCCGCCAGAACTGGGACTTGTGGCGGACGCGGGGCCTGCTCCGCCGGAACAGAGACTGGGGGCGGACGCAGAACGTGCTCCGCCGGGATAGAGACTTCTGGCGGACGCATGGCGTGCTCCGCCGGAACAGGGACTGGTGGCGGACGCAGGACGTGCTCCGCCAGAACAGGGACTTGTGGCGGAGGCATGGCGTGCTCCGCCGGAACAGGGACTTGGGGCGGACACAGAACGTGCTCCGCCAGAACAGGGACTGATGGCGGACACAGGGCGTGCTCCGCCGGGACAGGAACTTGTGGCGGACGCAGGACGTGCTCCGCCAGAACTGGGACTTGTGGCGGACGCAGGGCGTGCTCCGCCGGAACAGGGACTGGTGGCGGACGCAGGGCGTGCTCCGCCGGAACAGGGACTGGTGGCGGACGCAGGGCTGGGTCCGCCGGACCAGGGACTTGAAACGCTGGCGAGGCGCCGGAGCGGGGGTCAGCAGCTCTCGGGAGGCCAGAACGGGCCCCCGCAGCTCGGGGTGAACCGGGACGGGGCGTATCAACTGGCGGGGAGCCGGAACGGGGTTCAGCAGCTGGCAGGAAGTCCGGACGGGACTCAACAGCTGGGGAGGAGCCGGAACAGGACTCATCTGCTGGCGGGGAGCCGGCACTTGACTCATCCGCTGGCGTGGAGCCGGAACGGGGCTCGGCAGCTGGCGGGGAGCCGGGAAGGGGCTCGGCAGCTGGCGGGGAGCCGGGAAGGGGCTGGGCAGCTGGGGAGGAGCCGGAACGGGGCTCAGCAGCTAGCGGGGAGCTGAGACGGGGCTCAGCAGCTGGCAGAGAGCCGGGACGGGGCTCGGCAGCTGGCGGGGAGCCGGGAAGGGGCTCGGCAGCTGGCGGGGTGCCGTAACGGGGCTCGGCAGCTGGCGGGGAGCCGGGACGGGGCTCGGCAGCTGGCGGGGAGCCGGGAAGGGGCTGGGCAGCTGGCGGGGAGCCGGAACGGGGCTCAGCAGCTAGCGGGGAGCTGAGACGGGGCTCAGCAGCTGGCAGAGAGCCGGGAAGGGACGCTGCGGCTGGCGGGGAGCCGGGAAGGGACTCAGCAGCTGGCGGGCATCCGGGAAGGGACGCTGCGGCTGGCGGGGACCCGGGAAGGGACTCAGCAGCTGGCGGGGAGCCGTGGCAGGGCTCAGCAGCTGGCGGGGGGGCGACAGAGGGCTGGGCGCAGCAGTCGGTCCGGGCACAGCCGAACCGTGGGCCCTGATCCCTATCAGCCTGCCGCCATAGGGAATCAGGGGAATGGGGAACACGAGGGACCAAGGTTACCGTGGCTGGTGAACGCGAGCTACGGGGTGCCAGGGGAACGTGAGCAGGTTTTGAAATCGATGGTGAACGAGGTGTGCGACGTGACCGTGACTTCCGAGATTTGGGACGTGAAGCGCGCGAGGTGGAGTGGGAGGTGATCTGGAAGGACTCAAACGAAAAAGGTGTCAGGAATGGTTCGGGGGGAAGAAAGTGACTGGTCCTAACGGTGTCCGGGTTGCGCTGAGCGTCTAGCAGGGCGTAGATGTAGTCGGCGTCATACTCGTGATCCGAGTCGACCAACACGTGCGGGGCATAGTGCTCAGAATCATAATCGACCGACAAGTGAGGGGCATAGTGCTCAAAATCTTCTGCTAAATCATAATCAACAAAAACGTGAGGGGGTGAATTGGCCTGGTGATCAAAATTTTCGTTGTAATCGGAATCTATGATGCAGTGCGGAGGAAGGTCGGGGAGGAAGTCGAGGGTGTTACCGTGACACGACGACGAGGTATGGGGCTGGTCGGCAGGCTGATGAGGGCGGTTGTCTGGGCGGCAGCTTCCCTGACGCCGCCGGGAGCCCCTCGTTGGGTCCTTCTTTGGTCGGGTCATTCTGTCAGGTATCGCCTTGCGGCGACGAGGAGGTGGACCCAAAAGGCGAGGAGGCAGGGGAAGGTGTAACTTGAAGGGAATTTATTGACAGGGTCAAAACAGGGACAAACACGTGGCAGGGTGCCAAAATAACAAAGGGGAACAAAAACGAGACGGGAACGAACTAAGCGGACAGGGAACGATGACAAAGAGCATGAGCGGGAACAGGGCGTGGTCGTGACAGTCCAAAAGTAGCGGCAGCAAAGCGAGATACACGGGAAAATGACCCGACACTGGGTTGATGGCATGAGGTGTTTAAATAGTCCAGGAATTAGGCGGCAGATGGAGATCAGGTGGGTGATTACTAACGGGGAACAGGTGCGTGGCTGGTGAGGAAAAAGTGCTGAGGGGAAACGCCCCACTCAGCTGACAACAAAAAACAAGGTGCACATGGCAGGGAGGTGACGAAAACAATAACAACACCGCATGCACACGTAAACAATGACAAAACTCCTGTCATGCCCGACGCGGATCATGACAGCTTCTCGTGTTATCTTTGGGGCTAACTACGAGCTATCTACTTTTGGACAATGGACATTAATCGACATAGCAAAAAAAGCATCCGTGCAAGTATTGCCATTGCTCTCTCGTCCTCCTCCCTGTTCCTCTGCCTTTGCCTGCGTGTGTAACTGCTCATCCCTCCCTTCTCTGCTCCCCGGGAACGAGGGGAAAAAAACTCCTGTACGCCAATTACCTTCAAGAGCTGCCATATTTGCAAGCAGAAAAAAAAGGAAAGAGGTCACAGACAGTGTTAGCAATTATTGAAACCTTGATTTCAAATTGACCCCATTTTTGGTTGTTTTGTCATTTACACTTTCGGATGTAATTTTCTGTGTGGTGTGCAACTTGAATCAAGTGCAAAATAAATTTTAACGAGCATACTAAACAAGTAAACAAAGGTATCAAATAAATTAATTTGAATGAATTAAACAAATAACATTTTAACATAATAATAAAACATTGATAAAAAATATATATAAAAGTGTGATAACATTATTCCATTAATTCATCGAAAAAATACTGAATCAAAGAAAAGTAATAATCTTTGACATGCCCTTTCAGGGTGCACGGGGAGGCAGAGGGGCCAGAGGACCCACAGGGAAACCTGGAGAAAAGGTCAGCTGACTTGATTCACTTGGGTGGTCACTGAAGGTCACAGTTTACATGCCATATTCACCTTATTTGCCATTGTTAGGGAGCCTCGGGGCATGACGGACCCCCGGGATCGAACGGCGAAAGGGTGAGAGACAGCATAAATAAATTGATGAAACAGCCTGCATGCTATCCATACATGGAATGATTTGCATTTTTAAAGGGACCGCAAGGACCTCAAGGAAGGGGTGGAGAGCCTGGACCCAAAGGCGCATCTGTGAGTCCCACACTGACGCTAACATTCTTATTATTAAACAATTAAATATTTTTACATACAACATATTATTATATGCACAGCTTACTTTAATGCGACTAATCCAGTTTTGTTTTTTGTTTTTTCGCAACTTGTGTAGGGTTCAAGCGGTAAAGATGGCAATCCGGGACACCCGGGACAGCGAGGAGAACCGGTAAGACTCTTCTTCTTTCTTAACTCTGGAGGCGGAGTGGATAATCTTTGCCTTACAAATTTGTTTTTAACTGTAGGGATTCCAAGGGAAGACGGGACCCCCGGGACCCTCTGGTGTGGTGGGGCCACAGGTGGGTTCACAATTTGACCTGCCCATTGACCTGCTATGAGCTAGCAGCCGTGATCTTCCCTCATTGTTTGAGCCGGTCCTCTTTGTGTGTGCATTCCAGGGAAAATCAGGCGAGTCTGGCCCAACGGGGGACCGAGGCCACCCGGGTTCACCCGGTGTACCCGGAGAGCATGGTTTACCTGGCTCGGCTGGGAAGGAAGGTGGAAAGGTGTGTCAAGAAATCCAATCGCATCTGTCACGATCATCTACACGGAGTCGTTTCACATTCATTCGGTTTATCCTCAGGGTGATCCTGGATTACCTGGAACTATGGGGAAGAACGGACCCCCAGGACTGAAGGGGTTCAGAGGAAGCAGAGGCCCTCCTGGCGTTATGGTAACACAAATGAGTCATGTTTACTGAGTAGCTGACATTTATTTCAATGACAGTGACCATAAGTTTCATCTTCTTAGGGGCCTCCTGGTCTAAAAGGAAGCGCAGGACCCTCTGGAGCGGCAGGTGCCATTGTGAGTTAGCTCAAAATTGGTCAAAATATGACTCCCACCATGCATTTATAATATCAAGACTCATGTATTATTAGTAAAAAGATGTTTCCCACCTAAAATTAGATATATACAATATATTAATTTCTCTCATTAATTAATTGTTTTGTTGATCTATTATGAATAATGAATTAATCCTATTTAAAACAAAATCTAATGCACGTCGAGGACACGCAAACTCCACACAGGAAGGCCAGAGCCGGAACCAAACTCTGACCTGTGAGGCCATTGTGCGAACCAGTCAACCGTGTGCTGCCTAAAGTGATTTATGAATATTGAAGACAAGAGTTATTGAAAATTAAAGCATGTGTATTGAATAATATTACAAGCAGAAGTTCGCCCACATCCCGGGGGAGGTGGGAGACATTGAGTTTGAGTGGACCATGTTCCGTGCTTCCATTTTTGCGGCGTCCGACCGTAGTTGTGACCGTAAGGTGGTTGGTGTCTGTCATGGCGACAAGCTCCGAACCTATTGGTGGACACCAGCGATGAGGGATGCCATAAAGCGGAAGAAGGAGTCCTCTTGGGCCTTTTCTGGCCTGTCGGGCTCCGGAAGCAGCTGATGGGTACTGGCTATGGAGAATAAATTGTGGAAGGTTGAAAAGAAATTCTGGTGCACCATCCGGCGTGTTAGGAGGGGGAAGCAATGCACCGTCAACACTGTATATAGTGTGGATATTGTGTTGCTGACCTCGACACGGGACATTGTGAATTGGTGGAGAGAATACTTTGAAGACATCTGCAATTCCACCAACATGCTTTCCCATGAGGTAGCAGAGTTTGGGGTCTCTGAGGCGGCCTTTCCTATCTCTGGGATTGAGGTCACTGAGGTGGTTAAAAAGCCCCTCAGTAGCAAGGCGCTGGGAGTGGATGAGATCCGCCCAGAGTTCCCAAAAGCTCTGGAAGTTGTGGTTCTTTCCTGTTTGACATGACTCTGCAACATCGCATGGGCATCGGGGACCGTGCCTCTGGATTGTCAGACCAGGGTGGTCATTCAACTTTTTTAAGAAGGGCACAAGAGGGTGTGTTCCAACTATCGGGGATCACACTTCTCAGCCTCCCTGTTCAGGTCTGTTCAGCGGTGCTGAAAAGAGGGTCCATCAGGAAGCTGAATTTCAGATTCAGGAGGAGTGTGTGGTTTTCATCCTGGCCGTGGAACAGTGGGACAGCTCTACACCCTTGGCAGGGTACCCGAGGGTGCATGGGAGTTCGCTCAACCAGTCAGCATGTGCTTTGTGGACTTGTAGACGGTGTTCGACGGTGTACCCCGAGAGATCATGTGGAGGGTTCTCCGAGAGTATGGGGTATCAAACTTCTCTGTATGGGCGATTCAATCCCTGTACGACTGGTGTTAGAGTCTGGTCTGCATTGCTGTCAGTCAGTTAGATTTATTTCCAGTGAGGTTTGGACCAAGGCTGCCCATTGTCACATTCTGTTCATAACTTTTGTGAACAGAATTTCTAGGTGCAGCCAAAGTGTTTGCTTTTTACAGGCGATGTAGTACTGTTGGCTTATTCTCATTGGAGCTGTACACAGCGGAGTTTGAGGCAGTTGGAATGAAAATCAGCACCTCCATATCTGAGACCATGGTCCTCAGTCGCAAAAGGGTGACATGCCCTCTCCAGATCAGGCATGAGATCCTGCCCCAAATGGAGCAGCTCAAGTATCTTTAGGTCTTGTTCACGAGTGAGGAGGGGATGGAGTGGGAGCCTGACAGGCAGATCGGTGCAGCCTCTGCAGTGATGCGGACTCTGTATTGGTCCGTCAACTAAAACGGTGACCAATTGCCACCAAAATTCTAATGCACATTACTACTCTTGTCTACTTCAATCTGCTGAAATATAAAAGAGTTCTGCGCAATATTTTGGTTTTATTGACATCAAACATGAGCTCATATGATCACCTACACAAAATGAAAAATACTGTGCCAATTACTTCTCTTCTTACACAGGCTGAAGCTGACAAGAGCAAGAATGCGCACACAAAACCTGACTGGTTATATTTTGAACATTTATTTAGCTGTTAAGTCTCTGGAAGCTGCCGGAAGGAACACATGGCTGTTTCCCCTCTGCTGCTAACAGTTGGCGCCGCTGCGGTAGTATTAAAAGTAATTGCACTGCTAAACAGACAGTGTTAACAGAAAAGCTTCTTACTGTCCAGACATGTGGCCTTGCTGTTGAGTATGCTCATGTCCACCACCGCTTGCACATGGTAGCGTCACGTTGCAAGTGGCTGTCGAGTTCGGATAAAGACTTCGACAAACCCCAGAAGGTGTTTTTTTTTTTTTTTTTTAACGTTCCGCATCGCGGAGCAGCATGTGATTTTAGCCGGGGTCGCTTCGGGAGCGTCATTGACAAATAGCGAGCTTCACGACAATCCTGGTTGTCGTGCCTTAGTATAAAGTTGGAGTTTGGACACGCCTGTGCACGACCCTAATAAGGATATGCTGTGCAGAAAATGGATGGATGGATGGACAGACTTTGAAAAAAAGAAGAGTGTGGGCTCCCTGGGCACGTCTTTTTCAAAGGTGTAGGCTTAGCCCAAAGTGACTTAGGATGATAAAAAAGTAAATCTAAGTAACACTTGTGAATGGCATTGTAATATATAACGACCTACAAATAACCTTCCATGAAAGCCTCTCAGAACACCTTGTGTTAGTGTATATTGGTGAGACAAGACATGTCAAAAACTCAATTTAAGCGTCTTGTTTCCACATTCTCTTTTAAGTCAGCCATGGAACGGCTAATCGTTTTGTTTTCAGAGATTGAAATGAGATGTCCTCATCCATTTTGCGGCCGGTCGGTCCCGTTATTTTGATATTATCAGCGACATATTTACTATAAATTATTCATGATTTATTGTACATGATAAAATAAAAAAAAGAAAAGAAAATAAACAATATTACAACTCCATTTAAAATGCATTAACAAATTAAATAACGATAATTAGCAACATGGTTTTGAATCCAGAGGAATTAAATTTGGCTTTTATGCAATACTACACAAAGTTATCTACTATATGGGAGGACACTATAAAGAATTTTTAAAATAAATTGGAGATTCCTACAATTTCGGAACACGATAAACTTGGGCTGGATTTGGAGTTTACAGAAGAAGAAATAGCATACGCAATAGACGAATGAATTGCATGGTAAAGGGGGAGAGGCCCAGACCGCCTTCCAATTGATTTATATATGTACAAAGTTAAATTAGCAACCCCCTTACTGGAAATTTTTAATGAAGCCTTTGCAGTTGGCAGTCTTCATCCACCATCGAATATGGCAATAATTACTCTTTTACCAAAACCCACCAAAACATTTGCGTGAACATTTTAGACCAATTTGCTTCCTAAATTCTGATCTGAAAATAATTGCAAAAATGCTTGTTCAGCGACTTCAAAGGTTCCTACCTAATTTGATTAACAAGGATCAAAATGGTTTTATTAAAGGGAGGCAGGGATTTCACAATGTGAGGAGTGTCGAATGTAATACTACATCATAACCAGGGTGCAGCAGATGAAGCCCTTCTGTCACTCGATGCAGAGAAGGCATTCGATAGAGTTGAATGGGTATAACCTTTTTAAGGTTTTGAAGAAATATGGGTGTGGCCAAAATTTTGTGAAGTGGATTAAGATTTTATATAATAATCCTACTGCTGAAGTGAGAATAAAATAAAATGGAAATGTCTGAAAGCCCATTGATATTACAGGGGGTTGTAGACAAGGACGTCCACTCTCGCCATTATTGTTTGTTTTGGCCATTGAGCCCCTTGCATTTGCAGTACGCCTCATCCTCATCTTGCGGCTCCAGCTGTTGTGAAATGCGCTATATAAATACAATTGTATTGTATTGTATGATGTTTTACTGTTATGTGTGGGCAGGTCTACCACATTGGGTAGAAATTGAATCACAGCTGCTTCTGATTAGAAATTTTCTAACACTCAACCAAAATAATCATTTGATTAAACCTATTCAAGCAGCTTGATAGAAAATGTAGTAAAAGGATAGTCTGATAGGGGGGATAATTTAAGATTTTTATAATTTCCTGATGTCCTAAGGAAAGTTCCAATGATAGGCTTCGAGCCTGGAATGTGGCTTTGCCGTCAGCTTTGACAAGAAGGACTGACAAAGAGCGTGCACGTTGGCCCACACCAGGTCCATCAACACACATTTCCAACTGATTCAGTTCATATGTTTGATGTGGGTGTGCACGACACTGACGGGCCTGAATAAATATAATGGTAATATTCCTGATATTTGTCCAAAGTGTGCAGAACATAGAGGAACACTGAGACATTGTATGTGGCATTGTCAGAAAATAATGTTATTTTGGAAAGTGGTTAAATGCTTTATGGAAAAGATAATACTCAAATTTATATTGACCCAAAGTTTTGTTTGGGCTCTACCCCGAGAGACACTTTTTTTTCTCCTCATTAACGGACACTTTTGGACCTAGGGTTGCTCAATGCCAAAAGATCAAGACCAACTGCAGAACAATGGATACGTCAAATGTCACAACTCTTTGGAAAGAATTACATATGTGTTAAAGGGCAAATAGGGTTCATTTAAACTGATCTGGAGACCTTTTATATCATCCCTCCACAATTTCATCCATTTTCTAAGCCGCTTCTCCTCACGAGGTTCGCGGTGGTGCTGGAGCCTATCCCAATTATCTTTGGACTGTAGGCGGGGTACACCCTGAACTGGTTGCCAGCCAATCGCAGGACACATAAAGACAAACAACCATCCGCTAACCAGTCATCCACCGTGCCGCCCACTTTTATTTCATCTGTACAAAAAAATAAATAAATACCTGACAATAGGTAACAAGATTGAGTTATGGTTATTTAAAATGTTTAGGAATTGTATGGGCACTGGTTCGTGTTATGATGGACACTATTTTGGTTATGTTCATTTTGCAAACATTAGAAAATATCCTGGTTTTGAAACGAAAAATAAAGAAAACATTTAAGGCAAATAACCTCATTAAATATGAATATAAGCAATAAGAATGCTGATTTTTATTTTATTTTTTGTGAACAATGCAATGTAACCTTAATGTAAACCACATGTTTCTGTGCGGGTAGGGGCCAGCCGCCGAGAGAGGTCCCCCCGGGCCGGCGGGAGCCATCGGCCAGCCGGGACGAGCCGGAGCCATTGGAGGGCCAGGACCGATGGGCGAGAAGGGCGAGCCTGTAAGATAAATAATTTTCAATATATTAAAAACACATTTACTGTCGGCTTGCTTGGGCACAACTGTTTTTTTTTAGGCTGATATTTGTCAGAATGAAATTCTGATAACCAATTATTTGCCTGACCCATTTAAAGAATATATAATTAATACAATTACTTACTTTTGGGTCCCTCGGCGATTACAGTAATAAAGTTATGAATTTCATTTCATTTTGTCACTGGTGGTGTAGTGATACGATCACCTGACTTGTCTGCCTTTCGCCCAAAGTCAGCTGGGATAGGCTCCAGCACCCTCCTGCAACCCTGTACATGATAAGCGGTGTTGAAAATTACCATAATTTCATTATTTTACGATACTTTGACCTTTACCACTTGTTTAACTAAAATCGGCTGAATTAAAAACAGTTAGTTTGAATGTCATTTTTGCTTATGTTGTAATGTGTTAATTTGTAAAATAAAAAAAAAAGCTACAAACGTTGACAAAAATGTATCTATATTTACCGATTTGAAAAAGGCGGATATTGGCCGATGAAATTGACAAACCGATTAATCGGTCGGATCCTAGTGTCTACTCTGTGCATATGTGGCCTAGGGTGAGAAAGGCCCAATTGGACCAGCAGGTCAAGATGGAGACCAGGGAACAGGTGGGATGCTTGGCGGTACAGGCCCTTCAGGACCCGCAGGAGATGATGGAGACAAGGTAATCAATGCCAAGACTGTGGTGTGAAGTTTAACACCTGACTCTCTGCACCCAACAACTTGCTTTGAAAGAATTTGTTGCTATCCGAAAACTATTTTATATATTACACCTGATGCTGACCCTTCACTGGTTTTTGTGCGAAAAGCATAGGTGAATACATTCAGACTCTAAGGTAATATCATGGAATCATCCCGACAGATGCCGGTAGTGCCTTTGTTATGGCTTTGACACTACTTCCAAAAGCGTAAATTTGCCAGCTCTTTTTTTTTATAGACTGCTGGAACATTAGCCTCTATCACATAGAATTACTTTATCAGATCCGTAAGAGAAAATCCGGCCTATTTGCAAGTGTTTTCATACAGCAACACGACATCCCGGAATCAAGAGTTTTATTAAGGAAAAATCACAATAACATGTCAGAAGAAGTGTGAGAGTGTTACGCGTTAACATGTGTGTCTACAGGGGGAGCAAGGAGGGCCAGGCCAGAAAGGAAGTAAAGGCGACAAAGGCGAAGCCGTGAGTTTGAACCTAGACACTCAACAAGGCTGCCGTAAATGCAACAGCCCTAATCATGTGTCTTTGTTTTCCCGCAGGGACCCCCAGGACCCAGTGGTACTCAGGGGCCCCTCGGACAACCAGGACTTCCTGTGAGTAGGCTCGTTTAGATTTGCACTGGTCAAAATTATAACCTGAGAGTTTGTAGTGAAACGCCAACAGTTGTGACGCTACCCCTTGGATAACTTTCTGTGTGTTCCAGGGTCAAGATGGGGAGGTAGGGCCCCGGGGACAGCAGGGAATGTACGGACCCAAAGGCGACGAGGGGCTTCGCGGTTTCAAGGGTTTGAGAGGACCAATAGGATTACAGGTGAGAGGTGCACAGTGAATCAAGACGCAGAGTCATAGGAGTTGAAGCTTTGATGTGCTTTTCATTTCAAGGGGATGCCTGGACTCCCTGGTGAAAAAGGCGAAAGTGGACATGTTGGACTGATGGTGAGCTGGCAGCCATCTTCTTTCCACATCACATACCTGTGCCTGTACATTTTCCCCTCATTAATTGAGGTTTGGTTTTTAGGGTCCACCTGGACAACAAGGGCCTTCGGGTACTCAAGGACCAATCGGAGGACTGGTAAAGAACATCCTATTAATGTTTCAATATCAAAACATTCTGATAAATTGGTTCTGACGATTTTTACGTCTTACACAGGGGCCCACGGGTCGACAGGGTATGGTTGGACAGCCCGGTATGGTCGGAGAAAAGGTAATCAAAAGGATTGGGGGGAAAAACCTTCCACCATCGTTGGACGGTCTGCGTGTCAGTGATGAACTGATTGTCACTTGCCATTGCATTTACGTACTAGCTTACTTTCCATTCATTGGTCTGCAATCCTTGGTACCTATTCTATATCTCCTCAATCGTCTCTCACTTAGGGGGAGGACGGTGAATCAGGTGATCCTGGCCCTGTTGGTTTTGCGGGAAAATTGGTGAGTTTGTATCCACAATTTCTATTCCATACTTTGTGGGCAATAACCCTTTAGTGTGTTGTCTTTGCTACCTTAGGGTGAGACAGGTGACCAAGGGGAGAAAGGAGATACTGGTCTACCAGGAGCAGCTGGTCCTCCAGGTTCCAGAGGTGCCCCAGGGGAGGACGGTGCTAAGGGCAATGCAGTGAGTAGACACTGAGCCCCCTCAAAAACGATTCAGGAAATATATTCAACATCAAAACATGTTATAATAGGAGTGCTCTGGTCTCAGGGTCCTATTGGTCTCACTGGGGACCTCGGGCAGCAAGGGGAGGCTGGACCCAATGTGAGTGCACGATCTCTTCTACATCCTAGCCACCAATGAATACCATCCTCGCAATCACTGATTTTCATGCGGATAAACTTAAAGCTATCATGAAGGTAAGATATTTGATGTTCTGTCAGGGTGTTGACGGCCTTCCTGGGTCAAAAGGAGACACTGGAGAGCCTGGAAAATCTGTGAGTGCAAATCATGCACATTTTATATATATATACTTATATAAATAAATAACAAGATGGCTGATAATATAACCTGTTTGTTCATTCTCTCTTTCCCAGGGACCACCAGGAGCAGCAGGAGAACCAGGACCACCAGGACCTCCAGGCCGAAGGGTGGGTTTGTTTTTTTGGACCGCAAATCCAACTTGATTCTGAAAAAGGAAACAATCCAGATAAGATAAGACCGATCCACTTGGTCTCTGTCTCGACTTTATCATAAATGCCCAAAGTGTTGGTCTTGACTAACTTGGTCCTCCTCAAACCCTTAAAGTATTTTTGACTTGGTCTTAATTAGTCTAATTTTTGGTCTTGGCTTTTGACTAAATTCCCAAATCTTGGTCTTGACTACCTTACTTTCCATATTCTTGACTTGGTCTTAACTTCCTGCAGATGACTTTTCTCTAACTCATCAAAAACTTGTTTGACCTGGTCTTAACTCCTCAAAGTCTTCTTGTACACTTGGTCTAACTCCTATTAAGTATTGCCTCAGTGAAATCTTATACAATATAATATGTCCCTTTTCAGGGCCACCTGGGGAAATTTGGAAAGGACGGAAAGGAAGGTCTTAAAGGAGCCAAGGTAAGCTCAAAAAAGTAGCTCTAGAATCATGACTTAGCAAAGTTCACATCTTCTCAATGTGCTGTTGCTTTGTGTTCATGTCAGGGTGCTCCTGGATTTGAGGGCCCGATAGGGAAAACAGGTCCAGTGGGTCGTCAAGGACAATCCGGAAAGGCTGGTCCACAGGGTCTCAGAGGGATTCCTGGTCCTGCTGTCAGTCAGCTGATCAAGTGCAATATTTGTACAATTGTTAAGTTTGTGAATCATTTTTCTTTATTTGTCAGGGTGAGCAAGGCCTAACCGGCCCATCAGGCCAGACGGGACCACCCGGTCCTATGGTAAGATTGTTTAGATCACGCTTCTCAGGATGCCATTAAATTTATGGATTGTTCCACAATATCTTTCAGGGTCCACCAGGATTAGCCGGGCTCAAGGGAGAACATGGAAAAATCGGAGACAAGGTGGGTTCAGGATTAACGGAACACATCAACAAACAGTCCATGTGAACTTCACTTGAATTGTGCCGCATGTACAGGGTCACGGTGGCCTCATAGGTTTAATCGGACCCCCAGGGGACATCGGAGAGAAGGGGGACCGAGGGCTGCCGGGAAACCAGGGACTACCAGGTCCAAAAGGAGATGAGGTATTAAAAACACCAGGTCAAACATCCTAAATACAGACCTGTTTGGCCATCCAGACAGTTATACCACTGTAGTGACAACATGACTTGACATAACTCAAGACTGTTTTTAATGGGGGTGGCACGGTGGGCGACTGGTTAGCATATTGGCCTCACAATGCGGAGGTCGTGAGTTCGATTCTGGCTCCAGCCGTCCTGTGTGGCGTTTGCATGTTCTCCCCGTGCCTGCGTGGGTTTTCTCTGGGTACACGGCTTTCCTCCCACATTCCAAAAAAATGCATGGCAGGTTGATTGGACACTCTAAATTGTCCCCTGGTGTTAGTGTGAGCGCGGATGGTTGTTTGTCTTGATGTGGCCTGCCATTGGCTGGCGACCAGTCCAGGGTGTCCCCCGGCTACTGCCCGATGACAGCTAGAATAGGCCCCAGCTCCCCCACGACCCTCGTGAGGAAAAGTGGTTCAGATGATGGATGGATGGATGGATGTTTTTGAGGGTCTTGTGAATCCATTGGATTTTAACTCTGTTTTACCTTGGTGGACTCATTATATAGTCTCAAGACCAAAACTGTGAACGTTATAATTTTTAAACCTGTTCCCAGAATAAGAATTAGTCCACCTGTGTTGGTTTTGACCAAAAACCCTTGTTCTCAACTTTTCAAAGTTTTAGTCCAATTCCTTAAAGTATTCCTTACTTGGTCAAAACACACTTGATCTCAACTTGGTCTAAACTCGAAGTCTTCATGTTCAGTTGGTCGTAGTCTTGATCTTGAAGTTACTAAATGTGGTAATTTACTTTGCTGCTTCTTTTGTGTTTAATCCCAGGGTTCTGTTGGCCCCGCAGGTCCTCACGGCCCCCCAGGCCCAACAGGTCTATCTGTGAGTATAATTCTTTGATTCAATTATGCCTTGCAGGGTGGAGTTGTGGAACAACCATCTGTCTCTTTGTCCTTTGCAGGGTGCTATCGGCATAAAGGGTTCTAAAGGAAATCAGGTAAGCGTCCTTCGTATTATTTCTATCTCATTATTTATTCTTTAATTGATCTATTTTATTTATATTTAATTAAATTATTGTTGTATTACACTAGAGAGGGGAGCTCTCTAATCTCGTTGCACACTGTACAATGACAATAAAGGAATTTCTGATTCTGATTCTGATTACTAAATTGACAGTCTCACAAATACCCGCATTGAACTATTGGGTTGTGTGACTGTGAACCTAGGGTCCATCTGGATCCCGAGGAGACAGTGGACCTGCAGGACCTCCAGGACCCCCGGTGAGTTGCTGCTGCTGCTAAAAAAAAAAAAAAAAAACCTTTGTCTCAATGAACACTTTGAGAGATTAAAGTGGATCATTTCTTAGGGACTCCCGGCGGTCGCACCGCTGTCGGAACGAGCTCGGCAAAGGCGGACCCACGTTCTGGACGGTGCGGTTCTGGAAGTGGAGGACGAGATGGTGCATGGCACCGAGGAGGATGAGGAGTGGATTCAGGGGGATCAGGCTGAGTCGGATGCATGGACCAATGAAAAGAATGAGGGCCAAGGCATGGAGGAGGTGTTCGCCTCTCTGTCCTCCATGAAAGTGGAAGTGGAGGGCCTGCGTACCCCTCAGGGGACCTACTACAGCCCCGCACGCTCTTGCAAGGAGCTCTGGCTACTCACTCCAGAACTTCCAAACGGTACTCTCAAATATCTGTACAGCTGTGTGTCAAAGGCTACGATACAGAGTCAATCTTAAGCCTCCAATTTTAGGGCTGTATTCATTTGGGACATAATATTTGGGACTTGATTTGCGAAAACATATGAAGGACTCAGTGTTGTTTTCAGCAGGTATTTTAGATTTAGTCTTAGTTTTTTGGACGAAAATGCTCTTTAGTTTTCGTCACATTCAGTATTTCATATTCGTTAGTTCGATAGTTTTACTCTAGTTTTAGTCGACAAAAACTCAAAAAGGTTTTAGTCTAGTTTTTGTCGACGATGCCCCAAAAAGTTTTTATTCTAGTTTTAGTTGATGGAAAGTCAAAAGAAAATTGTCTGGTTTTCGTAAATTTAGTCGACGGAAACTCAAAAAGGTTTTCGTTTAATTTAGTTAAAATTTGGCGTACAAGGTTTCCACCCAATAACAAAGACTTCTTGATCGACTACTCAGGATTATGCATTACAAACAGATAAAGTGGTAAAAGTGGAATCAATGCTCATTGCTCCAAAATAAGCCCAGAAGCAAAACATTTTATTTGGCAACTGTTGTGGCTTTATTTCACAGACTTGTTAAATAGGAAGGGATGTCATAAATTTTGAATGTCTGACGGACCACACGCTAACAATTACTAACTGTCTCGTCTCTTCACCAAAAATTCATGTATGTCATGTTTTTGTCATCAAAGAGCCATGTTTAGCTCGTCAATGTCTTTCGTTAACGAAATCCTTGACAAAAACAACACTGGAAAGACTTGACTTGACTTTGACTTGAGTGACATGAATTCTAACACATTATATGAAAATAGAAATTACGCAAAAGTACAAAGTCAAAAGGTTGATGCAAATAAATAGACAAATAGTACAAAACAGAATCTCAAAGAAATGAGTGGAACCACAGAGAAGGAGGATGCCATCTACAAAAGAATACAAAAGGAGACTGCACCAGTCTAGGAAACGCTATCTTAACAACCTGACTACTTCTGTTTGTCAAGACAGATAAAGAAATGGTAAGCACCTAACTCATACTACAAAAGTCCAACCAAGCTCACCAAGAAAACTAAGGGAGCAAAAACACAAAGACACACAGGCAGGAAAACAGGATCTTGACAAATATTGGTTGTTTACATTTGACACAGTTTACAAGAAGGTGTGCCATTTGTTTTGTTACTTTTATGCGGTGTGAACAAAGCTGGCAACTCACCAGTAGCCACCTCATGGAGCAAGCTTCATGGGTGAGGGCTGAAAATTATTACGTTTGTATTCAAGAATTTTGTTTTTGATCAAATCGGGGCAAAGCAACGGTGTTTAGTAATTGTAAATATGTTAGTAAAGCGAACTTATCAACAGATAATGAGTGCAAAGAAGTGCAACATTGTATGACTTTATTTATTACTTGCTTGATGTCAACAATGACTCTTGACTTCCTTGATATTTAGTACACTCTACTTGACTCCCTTGATTTATACCACAGTAATGCGTGACATGCCTGGAACTTGAAGGTTAAGATTTATTTTTGACTTACTCCCACTGTCCGCGTAGCATTCCTGAACACATTTACAAGGTTATGGGTCCATTATTTTAGCAAAACCATTTACAAATATGTATTTCAATCCACAAATATGTAAAAAGAATCCATAACTGTCACCACAATGAAAATGATTGAAGTCACAAACGTGTGACAAAAATCTGCAAATTTGTACATTGATTTGTATGCGCAAACACATGCTTAAATTCGTACAGAAATCCATATGGGTGCCATCCGTAGACACTGGGCCTCTTGATAGCTGCGTTCTTACATGTGACTTTTGCTACAGTCCTGCCGTGGACGAGTCATATTTGCAAATGCGTGTCTGGAGACTTGTGTGTAGCTCCGTAGCTACACATTCAGACCACAAGGGGGCGCTAGAATTCTACAGCTGCAGCAGACAGGCGACCCGATGGAGTCTAGTTGGCGTGCAGTGTTTACTAAATAAAAAAATAATTAATGAATAAAAAAAATGTTTACTAAATGCAAAAAAAGGGAAGCATTGCTAATGTGTCAATTAGCTGGTGTAGGCAAGCTTCATCCGTTTTTTCTTTTTTTTTTTGCTTCAGTGATTATATTATTTGTGTCATTTTGTTTGTATTTCGATATGTAATGTTCTTGTTACTACCCCTATAGGGCAGTAGTGCCTAGGGTATTGAGTTCTATGACCGGATGTTAATGGAGGAATGAGGACATAAAGACGTACTGACTATGTGAGTTCAGTGTGGAATGTACAAACAATACAGTTAGTTCCACTTTATTCTTGCATTTATTCCAATTTAAAAAATGTTAAATAAATGGTACTTGACCATGGGTCGATAGCATCCATGTTATTCGTGTATATATTGGTGGTACTGGGTTGGTAGAATATTAGCACCCCCTTGTGGCCTGAATGTGTAGCTACGGAGCCACACAAGTCTCCAGATACGCTTTTGCATATCGCCGCACGCATTTGTGAGTCGTCCATGGCAGGACTGTACCAAAAGTCACATGCAGCCAATCTAGAGGCCCAGTGTTTACAGATTGCGCGCTCATGGATTTCTGTAGGCATTTTAACCATGTGTTTACACATACAAATCATTGGACACATTTGCAGATTTTTGTCATATATTTGTGACTTTAATCATGCATTTGTAGATTCATGTTACACATTTGTGACTGTGTTTCCAGATACGGATTCTTTTTACACATTTGTGGATTGAAATAGTCATTTGTAAATGGTTTTGCTACAATAATGGCCCCATACAGGGTCCGCATAAACCAGTCCAACACAAAGTAATGTGGTAGAGTTTGCGGTCCACTTGTCTCACTGAGAGAACACAATCCTTATCTATAACTGAACCACAATGAAACTTGGCGGAAAATTGGTTAATCCTCTCAGTTTGCCTCCAGGTGAATATTGGATCGACCCCAATCAGGGCTGCCACAGAGACTCATTCAAGGTTTTTTGCAACTTCACTGCTCAGGGTGAGACGTGTCTCTACCCCGACAAGAAGTTTCAGTCGGTGAGGTTGTCAGCGGCTTCTTAAAAAACGGAATGTCTTTTTAAATAGTAATTAGACTTTGTGTTTACCATCAGGTGAAGCTGGCCGGGTGGAAAGGAGAGAAGCCTGGCACCTGGTACAGTAAATTCCGGAAAGGAAAAGAGGTACACGTCATGTTTATGGATGTTTCACACACACAGTTATTTCAGCAAACCTTCACATCAATTACTACTTTCTTGATACCAGAACTTTGGAGGCATCTTGTTGTATCTTAGCACAAAAAGGGTCATTTCGTAAATAGTCAGCCACGAATAGGCGGAGTTTCACTGCAGGCAGTAATTTCTGGGAAAAGCTAGAATTTTTCCAGGTATTCAATCAAAATATTACATAAACTTGTAAAGATCATTTTCTCATCAGTCTCATGATTTTCCAGTTATTTTTACAACTCACATTTTTCTATTGGATTCATGAAGCCATGATCTCCAACTTACTGGAGCGTTTGCAGTCAGAAATGTGAAGCAGTTGAGAGGAAAATTACCATCCTCAAATCTGACACCATCGACCTCAGTTGCAAGAGGACGCAGTGCCCGCTCCAGGTCGGGGGAAGGGATCCTGCCCCAAGTGGAGTTCCAGTATCTTGGGTTCTGGTTCAGCCATGGGAGCTTGACAGTCAGATCAGTGCAGTGTCTGCAGTGATGCAAACTTTGTATCAGTCCATTATCGTGAAGAAGGAACTATGCAGAAAAATCTCCTACCCTCACCAATGGACATGAGCTCTGGGTTGAGACCAAAAGAACATGATCCCGGATACAAGCTGCTGAAATGAGTTTCCTCTGCAGGGTGTCCAGGCTCTAAGTTCAGTCATATGGGAAAGGTATCTCAGTATGATGAGTTGAGATGAGATGGCCAGGCATCTGAGTGGATGGCTCCTAGACATCTCCCTGGTGAGCTGTTCCGGGCACATCCCACTGCGATGAGACTACGTCTCCCAACTGGCCTGGCAATGCTTTGGTGTGCCATGCAAGAAATGGATGAAGTGGCTGGAGACAGGGAAGTCTGGGTCCTACTTGTCCCGTGACCCAACCTTGGATAAATGGAAAAAATATATAAATACTGTGGGATGTCATGTAAAGGAGCAGCAATATCTCGCTTCGCTAGTTAATCTATAAGAAAGAGATATGATAGTTGACAGTTTTTACACGACCTGAAAATGTCGACATTTTTACCGTGTTTAACTTCTACATCATTACACCAGACGCAGGTGTTGACGTCACTGAATTGCAGTACTTGATTACAGGATGCCGGGTTACTAATTTACACAATTGCAGGAATAACCCACAATACAGTTGTGTTCTGCCATGCTTAACTATCAGTGACAGTCGCTCTGAACGCAACAGGGGTGTGCTAAGTGTTAAACCTCACACCTCGAATGTTCTGCTATTCCCACCTTCCTGACTTTCATACAACCTACTTTGTACTTTGACTTTCACATTCCCTTCTGTATCGGTACATTTCACACAGACCAGCAAATTATTCAATCAGGAAGTAAGTGTGAGCCCCTGCTGATTCTGCCTGAAAACATGCTCCTCCCTTTTTCAACTCCCAGTTCTCATACTCGGGCGCGGACGGTGTTCCGGTGCACGTGGTGCAGATGAACTTTCTCAAGCTGGTCAGCGTGACGGCCCGGCAGTCGTTCACGTACCATTGCCTCAACTCTGCCGCCTGGCTGAATGGCGATACCGGCGGGCACCAGTTTGCGCTGCGTTTCCGCGGCAGCAGTGGCGAGGAGCTAACACATGAAAATGCACACTATATCCGCGCCCTCTACGATGGCTGTCAGGTGAGCGGGAAACGTGCTCACGTTCGCTTCTTATTCTTTTCTCTTTGTCCACAGACATCATCCCTTTGATTTCTCCACGTCTTCTGTATCTTTTGCTGGGACTCCAGCCATCTGCAGTCATCAGTCTCCCAGACTTCCTCTTCGCCTTCTGCCTCCTGTTTTATCCACTACCTGCACTTGTTCAAACCCTACCTAACTGGCTTCTCTAGTTTATTTCCAAACTTTGCAATCTATGCTGTCTGTGTTGTGAGCTCAGTTCCGATCTTGTCCATCCTCAACATTTCCAAACAAAATTTTAGCATCTGTTCTTCAGTTGTTGTATTTATTGGTTCCTCTCTGTTCAATGTTGGGCTGAACGTACACTGACTTGCTTTTTCTTACATCCATTTCTTTAAACCGACAGTGCCATCTAGAGGAGTCAAAAAATACAACAGCAGGTTCATGAAGAACCGTGAAGCTTAATTTTCCCATCACTACTCAAAACCATACAGAGTCATTTTGTCCTTTCCTAGTTCTGTCCTCAACTAACTTTGTCCTCTACTAGTTTTGTTCCAGTATGTGCCGTCATTTGATCAGCTCAATCCTCAGACCTGGGCACTTGACCCTTTTTTGCCGGTCAGTCCCCCGCCCTACGGCTGCGACCTAGGTGTCGTTCCAGCCTCGACTCTCCGGCCTTATTCATAAAATATTGTTGGTCCCCCATCTCATTACTCTCGTCTGTCACACTTTCCTCCATCCCACCAGTACTCTCTTATTTACCTTTCTTCGTCACTTCCCATGGCTCTGAACACTTGATCCCAATGGATGCTGATGACCCCAATAACGAACGTTGTTCCTTGGTGCTTTTTTTCTGTCCCAGACGCGCTCAGGACAGGAAAGGACCGTGCTGGAAATGGATGCCCCCCAATCCTCCTCACTGCCCATCGTCGACGTAGTGGTGAGCGACTTCGGCAACGCAGGCCAGAAGTTCGGCTTCCAGGTCGGGCCGGTCTGCTTCAGCGGTTAAACCTTCTGGACGGCATGGGACACAACTAAAAAAGAGCAAAACTGACTGACTTTTTTTAAACGTGCAGGGAAAAGAAATACAAACTACTTCCAAGACTCTGAGCGGGTGCCTAGTCATACCAAGTATTTCTACGTTATTGCTTACTGATTCAGCGGCACGGTGGACTGACTAGTGTTTAGCACATCTGCTTCGCAGCTCTGAGGTTGGGGGTTCGAATCTGCGCTCCAGCCTTTCGAAGTGGAGGGGGTCTTCTATGGATCTGTCCCACATTCCAAAAACGTACATGATGGGGTAATTGAAGACACAAAATTGTCCATGAATGGGACTGGTTATTTGTCTCTGAGTGTCCTATTATTGGCTGGCGACCAGTCCAGGGTGTACCCTGCCTCTTGCTTAAAATCAGCTGGGATAGGCTCCAGCTCACTTGCCACCCCACTGAGGACAAACACTCAAGAAGAACGGATGATTGCTTATTGTCGCCGACTCATGCTGCTGCTTTTTTGGAAAGGTCCCCGCGAAACAAAAGTACAAAAACACTTACTTGACTGGTCACATTTCTCTTAAATTCACCTGCCAAAAACCTCATTGCTGTTGTTTATTAGCTTTAGCCACGTTGTTATGCTTTTGTGTGTTGTCGTGATGTCATCATGGTGCTATTGTCTTCAAAGGGAAACTGGGGCAGTGCATTTTTTTTACATTGAGAAGTTTTACATTGTTTGTACTGGGAAGTGACTTAATAATAAAAAAATAAGTACATAATGTACATTTTAAATATGTATTATCCTCCCTCATTTGTCTGCAACCACAAAAACAGCACCTTCTCAAAAACTGCTGTTAAAAACTATTTCCAGTATATTTGTATTTATGAGTTATTGAGAAAGAAAATAGCACTAGGCTAATGTAGCAAAAACCAAATGATATTTTACATACATTTTGGTGGTTAAAAAATACATTTAAAGCTCATCATCATCATCCACACTACTTGGAGCCTATCCCAGCTGAATTTTGGGCAAAAGGCGCACCACACCCTGAACTGGTCACCAGCCAGTCGCAGGACACACACAGACACCGTTACTGAGAGGAAACCGATTCCATGCTGCCTGCACACAAGTCAGGCGAGTGTACCACTACACCATCAGAGACACTACATTTCAAGATAAACAATAATAAAAAAACAAAAAATACATTTCCAGGGGCATTTGCTTCTTTGTATTATTAGATTCCGATATCAATGATTGACAACAACATTTATTTGCCTATGAATATTTTCCATTTTCACCCTTATGACAATAATAATAATATAATGGATGGATGGATCTTTTTCTAGGGTCAGAAAACTGCATGCTTTGATTGGGGGAAAATAGAGAGCACAACTGGACAAAGCTAAAAGCTAAAGAGTACAAATTTTACAGTATTTCCTGAAATTACTTAATGATTAACAATAAGATTGATTTTTATATATCCATATCTTTTTGCTGTGGGATTTTAAGAAAATATGTGAAGTTTCTGCATGTTTTGTATGGGAGGAACATAGCACCCTCTAGTGGACAAACCTAAAAAATAATGTGACATGAAAATGGTTTATTAATTCTTGATTGTCAGTAAAGACAATAAAAAGTGAATCATGTTGCTGCATTCTTTAAATTGGATTTAAGTAGTGCCCTTGGTGGACAAATGGAAAAATTAAGTAGTTCCAATTATTATTTCCTTTATTATAATTATTATTATTATTATTATCTCTAATCTCATTGCACACTGAGTACAATGACAATAAAGGGCGTTCTGATTCTGAAAATTAGTAGTAGTAGTTGTACTAGTAGTATTTTTGTTAAGTATTATTATTATTGGTTTGATTTCACCTCCGGCCTTCCTGTGTGGAGTTTGCATGTTCTCCCTGAGCCTGCGTGGGTATACTTCGGGTACTCCGGTTTCCTCGCACATTCCAAAAACATGCATGGCAGCTTGATTGGACACTCTTTGGGTGCCCTGCGATTGGCTGGCAACCAGTTCAGGGTGTACCCCGCCTACTGACCGAAGATAGCAGGGATAGGCTCCAGCACCCCCCGCGACGCTTGTGAGGAGAAGCGGTACAGATAATGGATGGATGATGATGATGATTATTATTATTATTATTATTATTATTATTATTATTATTATTATTATTATTATTATCATCCATCCATCTTCTGTACCGCTTCTCCTCACTGGGGTGGCGGGGGGTGCTGGAGCCTAGCTCAGCTATCTTTGGGCAGTAGGCGGGGGACACCCTGAACTGGTTGTCAGCCAATCGCAGGGCACACAGAGACGAACAACCATCCGCGCTCACACTCATATCTAGGGGCAATTTAGAGTGTTCAATCGGCCTGCCATGCATGTTTTTGGAATGTGGGAGGAAACCGGAGTACCCGGAGGAAACCCACGCAGGCACGGGGAGAACATGCAAACTCCACACAGGATGGCCGGAGCCGGGATTGAACCCACGCCCGATGCTGTTTCTCACTGTGAGGCCATTGTGCTAATCAGTCGGTCACCGTGCCGCCCAATATTATTATTGTTATTATTATTATTAATTATTATTATTATTATTATTGATTGGGGGCGGCATGGTGGACGACTGGTTAGCACGTCCGCCTCAACGTTCAGAGGTGCGGGGTTCGATTCCGGCTCTGACCTTCCTCTATGGAGTTTGCATGTTCTCCGTGTACCTGCGTGAGTTTTCTCTGGCTACTCCGGTTTACAACAGAGTAGGCGTTAAAATAATTTAAAAATTAATTTCAGCTGGCAAATTCCACCTCTTTTCATTAAACACATCCAAAAGGACCCTGAAGGGATTATTTAATAATTTGCAGGGTCGTGGCGGACTTTTAGGTTATCTTTTTTATTTTTTATTCCCCTGGTGCTTTCCTCCAGCGGTATGCCATTGGGAACTGAAGGTTTTTTTTTTCCTTTTTTTTTTTTTTTTTTTTAAGGTTGAACAAATGTTTGAATGGTGTTTGACTTCACCAGTGAATCCCCATGACATTTACATAACATCAGCCCCTCTTACTATGCAGACTCTCATCCCGCTGTATTTGGAGCAAGACAATGCACCAATCCAGGCGTGATTTGGATCATTTCATAGGAACACACTCCTTCATTCGCCTTTGTCATTTACATTTGTGCAATTTTATACAGCTTAAGGAAGAGTGTTTTGGCCGTTATTATATTTTCTATTGTTTATAGTCAAGAGACTGTTGGATGCCATTCCCCTTTAAGCCCCAGTTTAGTGGTGCGCTGTCCCTTTAAGAGAGTGTCAAAAGTCAGCGCGAGAACAAGCGCTTCCTGCTCACACCAAATTCTATTGTACACAAAGCCAAGTAGCAGTTAGGTTGTGTCTGATGCTTAAGTCCATAAAACGACCTGCGTGAAGTTGGCCCCCCATTTGTTGCAAAAATAGGTGGAAATAGTTTGTTTCGTTTGTGCTGCGTTTGTGCCCGTTTGTGCTGTTAAAATTTTCGTTTGTGCTGCTTCGGTTCGAAAGATATTACACTTTGTTTTATTTCGAGTGTGACGTCACCCAGCCCCCCATTTTCATCCGATTGACTTGGGAATGGTGCCATTCGTTTGTGCTACGTTTGTGCCCGTTTGTGCTGTTAAAATTTTCGTTTGTGCTGCTTCCGTTCCAGAGATATTACACGTTTTAATTTCGAGTGGTGACGTCACCCAGCCCCCCATTTTCATCCGATTGATTTGGGAATGGTGCCGTTCGTTTGTGCTACGTTTGTGCCCGTTTGTGCTGTTAAAATTTTCGTTTGTGCTGCTTCCGTTCCAGAGATATTACACGTTTTAATTTCGAGTGGTGACGTCACCCAGCCCCCCATTTTCATCCGATTGACTTGGGAATGGTGCCGTTCGTTTGTGCTACGTTTGTGCCCGTTTGTGCTGTTAAAATTTTCGTTTGTGCTGCTTCCGTTCCAGAGATATTACACGTTTTAATTTCGAGTGGTGACGTCACCCAGCCCCCCATTTTCATCCGATTGACTTGGGAATGGTGCCGTTCGTTTGTGCTACGTTTGTGCCCGTTTGTGCTGTTAAAATTTTCGTTTGTGCTGCTCCGGTTCGAAAGATATTACACGTTTTAATTTCGAGTGGTGACGTCACCCAGCCCCCCATTTTCATCCGATTGACTTGGGAATGGTGCCATTCGTTTGTGCTACGTTTGTGCCCGTTTGTGCTGTTAAAATTTTCGTTTGTGCTGCTTCCGTTCCAGAGATATTACACGTTTTAATTTCGAGTGGTGACGTCACCCAGCCCCCCATTTTCATCCGATTGACTTGGGAATGGTGCCGTTCGTTTGTGCTACGTTTGTGCCCGTTTGTGCTGTTAAAATTTTCGTTTGTGCTGCTCCGGTTCGAAAGATATTACACGTTTTAATTTCGAGTGGTGACGTCACCCAGCCCCCCATTTTCATCCGATTGACTTGGGAATGGTGCCATTCGTTTGTGCTACGTTTGTGCCCGTTTGTGCTGTTAAAATTTTCGTTTGTGCTGCTCCGGTTCGAAAGATATTACACGTTTTAATTCACGCGGTGACGTCACAAACAGGAACGCGCCAGCGTCAGTTTGTTTTGTTTTGCTGTCGAACAAGGAGCTCGGTATCGCGCTACCGCGTTCAGTCAATCACTTGAATCACTCGTATTTGTTATTAATTCCAGGTTATAAACTAGTTCCTGGAATGAACCGATGTTTTGTATGTTTTTGCGCATTTTACATTCTTCATGATCCTGGAAAGCAACTGTTGCCGGACGAACTTCAGGTAAACAGGTCACACTCACTGTTGTAGCTTTTTTGCTAGCATACAGTAATCTTAAAACCTTCCTGTTTTCACTGCTGTAAATTACTTTAAATTCGGTCTTATTTCTTTTAATAGTGTTGTTCTACTGCTCATTCATTTATTTCATCAGTAGTCATTAAAGCTATGTGATTATTTCTTAAAATTATAGTAGACGTGAGGCTGAAACATATCCGTTGAACTTTTTGAAATAAAAACAACTTAAAGACACCCCTCGATGAAGCATTCCCTCATTTGAGAACAACTGAATTAATATAAAAACAGTCCGTGTGTAATTGATGAGAGCCTGCAGAGAAACCTTGGGTGAAACGATAGCTTTATGTGTAAAGAAAACAGCAACAAACAAAACCCCAAACTATTTACATTTCAACAATTAAGCAATCACTGCTTTGTGAAGCTCTTTGTCTTTTCTGATGCTGCTTTCACTCTACTTTCCAGGTCATTGTGCATCTCCCAGTCAAAAGCAGCCCTCCTGCAATATGCCACATAATGTCCTAGAGAATCCTCTTCGAGATGATATGACTGCTCTAAAAGTAAACTGTCAGCATCAGACTTCTGGGAATTTCCAGCAGGGCAACTTCTGTTCAACTCATACCTAGGTCGGTGTCAATCCACTAAGCCTCTCCATTTCTCAACTTCAGTAGTATGAATACTGTAGCAACATCAGACTCATCACAGAGGTCAACATAATTTTTTAATATATTTTTTCCTCAGTATGAGAAGTAGTAGAGGCATCGTCAGGTCTTAAGACATGACCTACATCAGCTTTTTTGTTTTGCAGCAGAAATCCACGTTTCCCTCAATGAAGGCATGATGACGAGCAACGAAACGGTCAACATGAATGAGAAGACTTTCATGCTTGAAAAGCCCTTTTTTAGGTTGTTGAACTCTGCTTCAACAGCTGCCAAACTTGCAGTGATGCTGGTACTTCGGAAGAGAGGGACCACTACGCCTGACCAGAGTGGTAAGTAACTTCCCTGTCTTATGATGTGGGTAATAATCTCAGGGAGGAAGTGGATGTTATCCCTGTCTCCCTCAGCCATGGCAAGTGACCTGATCTCTTCGCATAATTCAGTCACCCACTGTCGAGCATTAGTGTGGATCTGTTGATGCTCCTCAACGGGTTCCTGTGCCTGAACCTCTTCATCGAGCATGCCGATTCATTCTTCTTGTGCTATTTGTGTTGTCAGGTATTTCTTGCACTTTTCTGATGGGAGAGGGGTTCCAGAACTGTCATTACCTTCAGACTCACTCAGTGCCACAATAGTGATGGCACATAGAAGTTCTGTTGAATGTTCCACACATTGTGACTTGAGTAGTTGTGCTCATGATCTCACATAAAAATCTTTGACACGATGTCTTTTATTTTTCAGGCAATCCCACTGGCAGATCATTTTGATGCAGTGTGCAACATCTACCCTGACAAAGCATGGCGGCAGGTTTGCATGCTGACTCCCAAGCAAGACTTTAAAGCACTCATTAATGTAGCTCTTCAAATCGGGATGTTTTCCTGCTGACAGGTGCAGAAGTCCAGTGAAAGTTACCAAAATTTGTCCTGATTGCCAGCATGTTTTGCAACAAAATATAGTATTAAAATAAGGAAGGGCACCATCATCTTTGTCGACGCCTGTTTCATGAGTTGGTTTTCTTCTTTCTGTTGAACCGCATACAATTAAAAAGCAAAGCCTGATTTTTTTTTTTTTTCAATTAAAATTACTTCGACAGACATGACCACTAGTAATGAGTCTATAAAGACAGGAATGCGAATAACAATTCAGTTTTATTGATAATGCCTGTTTCAATTTCTAGTGGCATAAGCCAGCAAGTCCCCACAACTTTTCTAACTTTAATTTTTGCTGTAAAAACATCCGCTTTTTGGTTGAACTAGTCTGTCGATTGTGCTGTTTTGGGCCTTAAGAACTTGTATTGTGTTGCTACTGTTTTTCAATAAATTATTTTAGGTCATTTAGAATTCATCCAGCCGCTTGTCCAAATGGACACAATCGTCGACCTTGCGCGTGTAAGGTTGCTGAAATGTGCATCACTGCAGAGAAAGATGTAAGTTTGCGTCACAAATGAGGACATCTATGTATTTATGTACAGTGCACCTCGCAGTGGTAGCATTAAAGACATTGGACTGGACACATTTTTCTGTCACTACTGGAGTCAAACAACTATGTGTACAAGACATTGGTACAGATGTCAGAAAAGCATGGCGTATGTGCTATCACACAGTGGCTGAAAAAAATTGATTCATGCAGGTGCCCCGTCCGTCCCCAATAGAAGCAGTGAGTGCTTTTTCTCTTGCCATTCTTGGATCTCTGGCCAAAGCTTTTACCGCTCACCCCGATTTGAAGACCTACATCAATGAGTGCTTTAAGCATGAAAACCTGCCATGTTTTGTCAGGGTAGACGTTGCACACTGCAACAATATGATCTCCCAGTGGGACCGCCTGAAAAATAAAAGACATTGTGTAAAAAGATTTTTTCTGAGATTTAGCACAACTACTTAAGTCACAATGTGTGGAACATGCAAAATAACTTCTATGTGCCATCACTATTGTGGCACTTAATGAATCTGAAGGTAATGACAGTTCTGGAACCCCTCTCCCATCAGAAAAGTGCAAGAAATACCTGAAAACACAAATAGCACAAGAAGACTGTATCAGCATGCCAGACACAGAGGTTCAGGCACAGGAACCCGTCGAGGAGCATCAGCAGCAGATCCAGACTAACGCTTGACAGTGGTTGACAGAAATATGTGAGGAGATCAGGTCACTTGCCATGGCTGAGGGGGGCAGGGATAACATCCACTTCCTCCCTGAGATTATTACCCACATCATAAGACAGGGAAGTTACTTACCACTCTGGACAGGAGTAATGGTCCCTCTCTTCCGGAGTACCAGCATCACTGCAAGTTCGGCAGCTGTTGAAGCAGAGTTCAAAAACATAAAAAATGGGCTTTTCAAGCATGAAAGCCTTCCCATTCGTGTTGACCGGTTTGTTGCTCGTCATCTTGCCTTCATTGAGGGAAACGTGGATTTCTGCTGCAAAACAAAAAAAGCTGATGTAGGTCATGTCTTAAGACCTGACGATGCCTCTACTACTTCTCATACTGAGGAAAAAATATATTAAAAAATTATGTTGACCTCTGTGATGAGTCTGATGTTGCTACAGTATTCATACTACTGAAGTTGAGAAATGGAGAGGCTTAGTGGATTGACACCGACCTAGGTATGAGTTGAACAGAAGTTGCCCTGCTGGAAATTCCCAGAAGTCTGATGCTGACAGTTTACTTTTAGAGCAGTCATATCATCTCGAAGAGGATTCTCTAGGACATTATGTGGCATATTGCAGGAGGGCTGCTTTTGACTGGGAGATGCACAATGACCTGGAAAGTAGAGTGAAAGCAGCATCAGAAAAGACAAAGAGCTTCACAAAGCAGTGATTGCTTAATTGTTGAAATGTAAATAGTTTGGGGTTTTGTTTGTTGCTGTTTTCTTTACACATAAAGCTATCGTTTCACCCAAGGTTTCTCTGCAGGCTCTCATCAATTACACACGGACTGTTTTTATATTAATTCAGTTGTTCTCAAATGAGGGAATGCTTCATCGAGGGGTGTCTTTAAGTTGTTTTTATTTCAAAAAGTTCAACGGATATGTTTCAGCCTCACGTCTACTATAATTTTAAGAAATAATCACATAGCTTTAATGACTACTGATGAAATAAATGAATGAGCAGTAGAACAACACTATTAAAAGAAATAAGACCGAATTTAAAGTAATTTACAGCAGTGAAAACAGGAAGGTTTTAAGATTACTGTATGCTAGCAAAAAAGCTACAACAGTGAGTGTGACCTGTTTACCTGAAGTTCGTCCGGCAACAGTTGCTTTCCAGGATCATGAAGAATGTAAAATGCGCAAAAACATACAAAACATCGGTTCATTCCAGGAACTAGTTTATAACCTGGAATTAATAACAAATACGAGTGATTCAAGTGATTGACTGAACGCGGTAGCGCGATACCGAGCTCCTTGTTCGACAGCAAAACAAAACAAACTGACGCTGGCGCGTTCCTGTTTGTGACGTCACCGCGTGAATTAAAACGTGTAATATCTTTCGAACCGGAGCAGCACAAACGAAAATTTTAACAGCACAAACGGGCACAAACGTAGCACAAACGAATGGCACCATTCCCAAGTCAATCGGATGAAAATGGGGGGCTGGGTGACGTCACCACTCGAAATTAAAACGTGTAATATCTTTCGAACCGGAGCAGCACAAACGAAAATTTTAACAGCACAAACGGGCACAAACGTAGCACAAACGAACGGCACCATTCCCAAGTCAATCGGATGAAAATGGGGGGCTGGGTGACGTCACCACTCGAAATTAAAACGTGTAATATCTTTCGAACCGGAGCAGCACAAACGAAAATTTTAACAGCACAAACGGGCACAAACGCAGCACAAACGAAACAAACTATTTCCACCTATTTTTGCAACAAATGGGGGGCCAACTTCACGCAGGTCATAAAACGGCATTCCCTATAAGTGTTTTCCAAATATTTAACCATTGATTGATGCTAATTAGTAGAGTTTGTAAATCGCAAATTAGGATGTGAACTATTTGCATTGCCGACTGTGCCGCCATTTTATTTATTGTTGTGATGTATTTGTTACAGTTTCACACCTGCCATATAAAGAGAAGGTCTAAACCCATCCTGGCGTCAGTGACTGATTGTGTGGAGGTGTTTAACTAACTGGTTAGCAGAAAGGTTTTGTGAGGCCAGTACAAAGAGAAATGTAGAAAGATTAAAATATTTAAAACAATAAAATATTGCCCAGAGTACTTTTAAGATTGTATTCAAGCAGCTTTGGGTTCAACCTGCAAACTGAAGATGGCATTGGAGAAAAGGTATTTTTTAAAAAGTGGGCGTCAACACGGCCGACTCCATTGGCCACCACGCAATGAGGCTCCTCTTGTTTACTTCAAATGTGACACACTCACATCTCCAATGGAATCTGTGTGTTCAACACGAGCAGGTGCTCTAATTACATGAGCTCGTGATAAGAGCTGGCGACTTAAAGATGTGAGCGGACGTCATGTGACTTCCCCACCCCAGCCACATCGCTGGTGTCGTGCCTAAGTACTTACCCCCTGCCAAAATCTGTATCCCCTGTCGCGGGAGCGCGCACGCATTGACTGAAGGCGGCGCGATGTTACTACGTTTGTTTTCATTGAAAGGCACGAAGAATGTATGATTTAGTGTTTTTGATTTGCAGTAATTTAAACTAGGGTTTCCATAAAAGTGGTAGTCTTCGGCGGTGTGGTTTTCAGCACACCATTCGCTACAATTTAACACGTAAAGTAAGCGTTTGACTGCGCCGAAATCGGGGGGAAATTCCCTGCATTTGCATTAGTTAGACCAAAGAAATTTTGCAATCAATGAAGCTACCATAAGGGAATTTCAGTGATCAAAACACGATGGAAAGGGGAGAGGATGAGTGATTCCAGCGAGATCAAATTAAGTGGCAAAATACAGATAGGTGGTATCCTGTTAGAAAACACGTAATTGTATTCCAATTGACTGATTTTTTTTTTTTTTTTATAACCACTGATAGCCGCGTCAAGAGTAGCAAAAGAATAAAAAAATAAAGTCACTCGCGTTCTGCGTCGGACTCGAGGTGCATTCACTGACCACTTACGCAGTAGGAAAGTTACCAGGGGGGACTGATTCTGACAGCACCTGCCACAATAAGTACCCCCCCTATCCAATATATGTCATTTTTGCGGGGAAGTTGACCATGACACAGACCAGATTTGGGTTAAAATATCAGTTAATATCAAGGGTTAATATTTTTGTGATTAGAGGGTGGTACTTATTGTGGCAGGTGCTGCCAGAATCAGTCCCCCCTGGTAACTTTCCGACTGCGTAAGTGGCAGATTGCGTTTTAATGCATTACTTTGCAATATATTGCAATAGTTAAGGCAAAAAAAAAAAAACGCAATACTATTGCATTATAATGCAATACTAATTGCAATATAACGCAATGTTATTTTACGAGGGAAAAGAAGTACACTTCCTAGACTTGTACAGTGGCGATGTTGGGAACATGGATGCCGGTGTTGTGCCAAAGTACTTACCCTCCCAAAAATCTGTATCCCCTGACGCGGGAGCGCGCACACATTGACTGAAGGCAGCGCGATGTTGTTTTCATTGAAAGGCATGAAGAATGCATAATTTTGTGTTTTTGATTTGCTGTAATTTAAACTAGGTTTTGCATAAAAGTGGTAGTATCCGTCGGTGTGGTTTTCAGCACACCATTTGCTACAATTTAACACGTAAAGTAAGCGTTTGACTCTGCCGAAATTGGGGGGAAATTACCTGCTTTTGCATTTGTTTGGCCAAAGAAGTTTTACAATCAATGAAGCGACTATAATGAATTTCAGTGATCGAACACAATAAAAAAGGGAGAGGAATAAGTGAAGTGGGTGATCATATTTCCAGATTGATCAAATTGAAGTGGGAAGATACATACAGGTGGTCTCCTGGTAGAGAACACATAATTGTATTCCAATTGACAGTTTGATTTTTTTGTAACCATCGACAGCCGCTGTACACTGTATCTAACTGTGCGTCAAGCTGCGCTGCCATCTAGCGGCTGAACAAGTGAACCGAACACCACGAATGAAACGTGACAACGTCGACTACATGCAGCAACACGCGTACATGGAGTGACGCGCCGTAAGGTTTCGTGACTGGTGAGGCACTAATGACTCCTCTGGAATAGAAGCTTCTATATTTTAATTTTAACCTTAACTGCAACGTTTGTTTTTGAAGCTTCGACTTATGGTTCAATCAATTCCACACTACAGCAATGTGATAGCAAGAAAAACAGAAGAGTATTCATGCTGTTTTTTTTCACAACTCTATTTTTAAAGCATTTGAACGTATTTTTATAATTCACGCTATCAAAGTATCGATTATGAAATCACCCACGTGTGTAGTATCGTAACCACGAGTTATAATTAATGTACTTGAGCCAAACACAGTTACCTCAAATACAGGTGAATGGAAGGGATGGCGACTTGCAGTGGTGCTGCACGTCCTCAAACAGCTGATGCTCCCCCTAGTGGTTATGTATGTTTATGGGAGGAGCGCCGCGAGTCTCAATTTCACACCCAATTTCGGTGGGGAGCGCTTATGGACGAGTGAAAGTGACCAAATTAAATAAATACACCATGAAATGTTTAATTACAATTGTCATGAATTAATTTCATTGTTTCATTCATTCATAAAATATTAAATTAAATAATTCTGATTAATAAATAAAGGCACCATTAAATAATTAAATAAAAGTGTCATTCATTAGATGTTCCATGTATTAATTAAAAATGCAATTATATACAGCAATGTCAGTAATTAATATATGTATGTATACAGTAATACCTCGCTACTTCGCGGTTCACCTTTCGCGGGTTCAGTGCTTCGCGGGTCTAAAAAATATTCAAAAATTAAAAACTTTTTTGCCCGGGCACGATCGAGGCTCTCCATTCGCTCCGCTCCGTGGGGGCATTGTAGTTTCGCCGAGCGGCACGACGGGGCGCTGGAGCGGTTAGACGGCCGGCGTGCGCCGAAGAAGAGCGTGGGCGAAGAGGAGAGTGGACGAAGAAGAGCACGTTCCCCCGGGCATGAGCGGGGACGACGTTTCGCGCGGTTCGGACCGTGCCAGAGCTCCGGCCGGCGTGCGTGGCAGTTAAGCCGAAGAGGAGCACCTTCTGCCCGGGCACGAGCGGGGCGACATTTTGCTCCGTTCGGGACCGTACGAGAGCTCCGGAGGAGGCCGGCCGGCGTCGTGGCAGTTAAGCCGAAGAGGAGCACCTTCCGCCCGGGGCACGAGCGGGGCGAAATGAAACCGAGTTCAACCGAACGGAGACACGCTTCGGGGGAGCAGGTCCGGCGTGCGTGACAATTAAGCCGAAGAGGAGGACCTCTTCCGCCCGGGCACGAGCGGAGCGCGAGGCTGTCAGTTATGAATGAATAAATGAATAAATAAATAAATGAAGAATGCCACCTTTCATTTCACAGGGCACACCGGACGGCGTACCAGCAGGTAAAAGCATACCTGTCAACCTCGGACAGTGACTCCCCTTATAAACCAGTGTAGTTCCCCTTATAAATGGATAAAAAACCTTATAAACACAATCGCGGCGTTTTTTAATTATATTTTATTATCACTATTAAGTATTTAGCAAGAAAGACAATGTAATGGAAAATAATAAAGGCAGTATGCATAACATTCTTGCATTGTACTTCCAGGCCCAGCATGTATTCAAATAAACAATTTCACCTTTATTTTCATAGTCAGTGTTAACGTTTATTGTTTTTTATTATATTCCGATGTGCATGATTTTGCTGACATAATGTGCTCCCGAGATGGTTTAACTTTGAAGCATAGGTCATCACAGTTTAACTTCACCTGGAGTAGAGCTGTAAGAGTGTCAGTGCCCATTGTCTTTCTATATTCGGTGTGAATCTTTCTGACGTTGCTGAACACACGCTCACTGTCAGCATTGCTATGAGGCAGGCACAGGAGCACTTGGTAGAGCTGTCGGATGAGGGGGAAACGCTCTTGGCCAAATCAAGTTTTCAGCTCAAAGATTTTAGGCCAAAATTCTTTGGGAATTGACCTTTGATCCTGAGAAGTCTGGGGCAAGAGTTGGGTACCCGGCGACTTGGTTTTTGGTTCCGAGGGCGGCCAGGCCCCGCTGACACCGACGGCTGCGGGGCTGAGGGAGGGGGAGTAGCGCAGGGCGGTCGAGCCCCAGCCGTGGCCCGGCCAGACTAGTGGGGTTTAGACAAGTACCCGAGACGGCGGGAACGTAACAAGCAGGAGCGGGGCGGGACGAGGCGGCGGGGACGGGGCGATCAAGACCGGGGACGGACGAGGTTGGGCCGAGGGAAAAGGAATCGGATAACTGCGCGCGGCTTGCCCCGCGTGCAGCCCCCGCAATCCCCACTCCTCGGCCCCGTTACAGCCGTCCCCGCGGGCCACACTACCGCACGGTACCTACTCCTTGCATGCCTGAACCTACCGCCACGGATGCGGCTCCGGGTCGTGGCGAGCCCCGGCGCGCGGCGGGCGTAACGGGCCGGCCCGCCCGCTCGTCAGCGGGCGAAACCGTCCCCTCCGCACCAGCCTCACGCGCCAGAAATCATTACCGAATGGCGAGTCGATATCGGTCTGGACTGAAACGTCATTGGGATTTTTTTTTGTTTAACTTTTTTGTGGTTTCCCGTATAAAAGTCGTTATACGCCGTATGTGATTAGAAATTGTCAAAAAACGTATAAAATACGGGGAAACCGTATAAGTTGACAGGTATGTAAAAGTCGAAGTAATTAAATAAATATAAAAAGAAGTAATTGAAAAAAAAAAATAATGGCTGGGGAATAGAAAAATAATAAGTTTTAATAATAATTTGGTTTTTTTGTTATAACATGAATTTCACTCTCTCTCTCTCTACCCGTATTCTATATGGTGTACTGTATACAGGGGGGTATACTGTATACCTGTATAGGTTTTTTTAAGCATTTTTGAAGGGGGGCCGCTACTTCGCGGATTTTCAGTTTTCGCGGGTGGTCTCGGTCCCCATTAACCGCGATAACCGGGGTATTACTGTACATACATACACTGCAACGCGGCACCATGAAATAATTAAATACAGAAATACTTGTATATTTTCACATATAATTGAGGTGGTGCACATATAAATGAAACATTTAATTTATGGCACTTTTACTTAATTATGTAATGGTGCATTTAGTTATTTATCTGATTAATGTGATTCCATATTTAATGAATAAATGAAACATTTAATTAAAGAATAACAATTTTAATGAAACATTTCATGGTGAAATTGGGCGGCACGGTGGCCGACTGGTTAGCACGATGGCCTCACAGTGAGAGACAGCACCGGGCGTGGGTTCAATCCCGGCTCCGGCCATCCTGTGTGGAGTTTGCATGTTCTCCCCGTGCTTGTGTGGGTTTCCTCCGGGTACTTCGGTTTCCTCCCACATTCCAAAAACATGCATTGTAGGCCGATTGAACACTCTAAATTGCCCCTAGGTATGAGTGTGAGCGCGGATGGTTGTTCGTCTCTGTGTGCCCTGCGATTGGCTGGCAACCAGTTCAGGGTGTCCCCCGCCTACTGCCCGAAGATAGCTGGGATAGGCTCCAGCACCCCCGCGACCCTAGTGAGGAGAAGCGGTATAGATGATGGATGGATGGATTTCATGATGAAATTATTTATTTATTTAATTTTGGCACTTTCAGTTCTCCATAGCTGCTCGAGATTGAGTCAGGGTGTGTCTGGGCCGCATCAAGTATTCCACAAATAAGAGCTTTACGTATAAAAAAAAACAAAACAAAAAAAACTACAAAATACAATTACGTGTTCTCGAACAGGATAACGCCTATCTGTATTTTCCCACTTAATTTGATCTAGCTGGAAACACGATAGCCCACTTCAGTCATCCTTTCCCCTTTTCATCGTGTTTTGATCACTGAAATTCCCTTATGGTAGCTTTATTGATTGCGAAATTTCTTTGGTCTAACGAATGCAAATGCAGGTAATTTCCCCCCGAATTCGGCGCAGTCAAACTTTACGTGTTAAATTGTAGCGAATGGTGCGCTGAAAACCACACCGACGGATACTACCACTTTTATGGAAAACCTAGTTTAAATGACAGCAAATCAAAAACACAAAATCATACATTCTTCATGCCTTTCAAAGAAAACAAACGTCGTAACATCGCGCAGCCTTCAGTCAATGCGTGCGCGCTCCCGCGACAGGGGATACAGATTTTTTCGGGGGTAAGTACTTTGGCACGACACCCACCCGCCACGTAATGAAGCAGAAGGGGTCGTAGCTCAGTGGTACAATGCTTGTTTCAACCTAGAGGTTGTGAGTTCGAGTCCCAGCCATTGTGACCATGTCGAACTATCTGAACCTCCAGTGGCTTCTGATAGTATGTTGTCAGACGATAGATGTGACATCAGTGTGAAGCACTTTGAGGGCCTTAATAGGTGGAAAGGCGCGAGGCAAGTGAAGGACCATTTACTAAAAACAAATATGTTGAACATGTTCACTTGTAAGGTTGGAGTTTAGTCACCGTGGAAATGAGAAGTAGTTGTGTTTAAAATAATGCCAGTAATCGGAATACAATCCTTCAGTAATTATGCAGATGAACAGCTGTTGTCAGCTAAAAAACAGGGGTACCCATTTCTCTAAATCTGCCGCACATCTGTGTTATCCACTGTTTTGGACTTTGGTGCCGAGTCAGGTTTTCGATTCTCCATCCCTGAGCTAAAATCATCGTGCATGTCAGGTATCGCCTTGCGGCGACGAGGAGGTGGACCCAAGAAGCGAGGAAGCAGGGGTAGGTGAAACTTAAAGGGGATTTATTGCGGAGCTTAGCAGGGACAAACAACGGGGCGTGGACAAAGAAACAACAAAAGGCAACTAAACGAGACTAAACTGGAACGAGGACAAGGAACAAAAACGAGACGGGAACGAACAAGGCGGACAGGGAACGATGACAAGAGCAATAACGGAAACAGGGCGTGGTCGTGACAGTCCAAAGGTAGCGAGATACACGGGAAATACGGCAAGAAGGAACAATGACCCGACACCGCGTTGTCGGTCTGGAAGGTTTAAATAGTCCGGGTACTTAGGGGAGCAGATGGGAAGCAGGTGCGTGATGATGAACTGGGAACAGGTGCGTGGCTGGTGAGAACGAAAACAATAACAAAAGCACATGGCCGGAAGGAGGGAAGAAAATAATAACACAAACACTGACATGCCCGACGCGGGTCATGACAGTGCAAACCATAACTAAAGAATGGCAAGAGCTGCAAAGTACCAACCTGGAGCCCAGAGGGCGCAGCGGGTTCGGCCACGGTCAAAGACTTCTTCGGTGCCTCTTTCATTTTGATGTCAAGTTCTGTCGTAACTTCTGCCAGCTCGTTGTCCTTCATGTTCGCTAAAATATGAAGGTCCTGAACAGAGGACTACCAGTCAAAGTCCAACAGGTTTAAAGAGGAGGTCAAGTCAAAAATGTTCATACGGCCCTCATGGTGTTCTGATTAATATTGCATTTGCGGGATATGAATTAAGCAGCAAAATCCACCCGCTTTCATCCATCTCAGGAGGCGGCCATTTTGTCACCTAGTGTCGACGGAAAATGACATCGCAGTTGCTCGGGACTCAGCTAATACCCATATCACGGCTCAGCACCTTCACAATCTCAGAAAACAGGTTGAAAGAAAATTTTTGACTTGACTTCCCCTTTAATGCCAGAAGAATGTCCTCAAGTCAACGACCACACAGGCAGGTGAATTTTCCCTTTCTATGTCGCCATGTGTGACAAGCTAGGTATTCAAAAGGTGTGGGACAGAGACATCAATGCGCAGCACGTTCAGCTTGGACAAGGTCACACAAATAAGCAGCCATCTTCTTTGCGTTCTCGCGCGGGTTGCTGATGACATCAACTCATTCCAGGATTTCTGGTGGATGTTTTTCGGCGCAGACATAAACTGTGCAAGTGGCTCTCTTGTGAGCTTATGAGGACAAATGCAGTGTTAGCGTGTCGTTAGCGTTTACGATGGAAGGCCACACTGTGACCAAAGTGAAACAAGTCCTACGATGACACATCTCTTTTTCCTTGACTTTCTGACCTACGAAAGAACGAAATAACCAACCGGAAAGCGAAGCAATCAATTAGAAAAAAAAAAGAAAAATCAAAACACCCAACTGACTGACTGGCAAAGCAACAACCATCCATTTTTCTTGTCTAAACATTTGTCCAAAGTGTTTTTTGTGCTTTCCAGTGCTCTGCTGAATGAATTGATGAAAAGACTTCCGCATTCATTTCCTAAACGGGCGACCCATTTTCCAACCACTGCTCTCAATCGCACTTTTGTGTGGGCCCTGATGTGACTGTCTTTGTGTGTCGGGGTGTGTGGGGGTGTGCGTGTGCGTGTGTGTGTGTGTAGGAAGAGGAGGACAAAGGCGCATTATGGATGTGCGTGTGTATGTGGCTAGCGTGTTGAGTGGATTGTAGCAGAAGTAGAAGAAATGTCGCCACGCGCGGATCGAGTCCTGGTCCTGGCCCTGATCATCATGATGACCTTCGTGCACCAAGGTGACATAGTTGACACGCTTCATTTGCATAACAAAAGCCGAGCGTACACTTTTCATGAGCATAACAACTCGTCTACTAACAACATTTCGACTTGACAAGGATTGTACCTGCGTGGATCCTTAGCGTTAACGTGCTTGTTCACCTTCATTATGGTACTCATTAGCATACGGCATTAAGTGCCAGGCCCAATTCCAGGAAGTCCACTGCCATTCTTGGAAAGATGAGGACATTCCCCCACCCCCACACACACACACAAAAAAAAGGTGGATACACTTTTAAAAAGGAACTTCACAGGTGTTACCACTTGCTGTTAGCTGTTGTTGTTAGCACTTGTCGTCACTGGCGCCCTTACACCAGTCATTATCATCTGAGAGCTAATATACCATCTCTAAGCCTGTCGTTAGCATCTGTGTGCTAGTCAGTGACATCCAAAAGCCAGTAAACTGCATTCATGAGCTCGTTTAGCATGCATGTGACAAATGTCAATTGCATTTCTGAGCTCTTCACGAGCATCTTGATGCTCGCTTTGAACATATGTGAGAGCGTATAGCTTCCCAAAGGTAGCCACTTCAGGATGCAATATTATTCATTAGGGATGTAACGATTCACTCAAGCCCCGATTCGTTTCGATCTTCAATTTTCAGTTCCCAATTTCGATTCGATATTTTATTTTATTACTTTTATTAATTGCTATCACGCTCATCTCATGGTTGAGTTGTTCGGCTGGTATCGCCATTAAAAGACGTGTTATAAGACAAGAGCCTCTTTGTCATCATTTACAGACAGGAGGGCTGATTCTGATTGGCTCTTTACTGTCCAATCGCGTTTTACAACAGTACGACGTCCAGGACTCAAACACAAACAGTCGATTGAAGGGTCTTCTTTATTCTAACACGCTGTTATTTTTTGTTTTGGTAATACAACTCCCCTCACTTGCATGAACAATCTCGCGAGACCCCCGCGAGACAATTGTGACACTCGGTTACCGTAAAGTTGCAGCACAGTCGCAAACACAAATTCAGCACCATGACATGACAGTGTCCGACTCCTGATTGGTTAATAATTGTGGCACAGTTATCACGCTTGCACCGTAAGTGTCAATCTGTGTTTTGCACCTGAGAGGAGAGAGAAGCCGTAAGCGTAAGACCTAGTTTGCGCGTACACGTGGTGGGTCTTGTACACGCGAAACACATTTTGTTACGTACAAAACTTGTTTTCGGACGAGGTATTTGACATTACGCTTACTTCATTGGGACTTGTATGCGGTATTTCACATTACGTACACGCGAAACTCATTTTTGTACGCCGTATTTCATATTACGTACACGCCACACTATTTGAGAGGCACTGGTTTATAGGAATAAAGTTACAACGCTCCAAGCAAAAACGTCTCCTTTTTTTGGTCAGAAGTAATGATTCATTTCAAATGTACTGCACATAAACGGTTAAAAAAGTACAGAAATAAAAGTTTGAAAACCATTTTAAAAATGAAATGCAAATAAGTTCTCATTATAATGATCCTGTGGTATTTGGGTGCTACTTGGTAAAAAACGCGTGAAGAAACACTGATCTTGTGGATGCTAATGATTAGCACAAGGATGCTAGGGACTACTAAAGATGCTAAAACTGCTAAATGAGTGGCTAGAAACCATCAAGAAGATGCCAAAGTTCCAACCTGGACTTCGATGGAGAAGAGGAAGGCGGATGTGAAGGAGTTGATGGCAGTGACACAGGGAATGGTCGCCGCCCCCTCGATGTGTTGCTGAGGTTGTAGATCGCCATGAGCGAAAGCCAGCAGCCACCAGACCATGGCAAACAACATCCACGAGCACAGGAAGGCCGACGTGAAGATCAGGAGCGAGTGCTGCCACTTCAGGTCCACCATGGTGGTGAACACGTCCTGCAGGAAGCGACCCTGCCAAGCACCACAGGCGTCAATGCTGTGGCAATCGCATCCTAATTAGTGTTCAAAGTAATCCAATTTCACTTCCATTGTTCAAACCGTTCTCTTTATTTCATTGAAATGACAGATCTATCCATGTCATCCATGTATAGTGACTGGCAGAACACTAACATGCCCTTTCACAAGATAGCAGAAGCTGTGATCAATCTATGGATCCACATTTTCGTCTGATTGTGAGCAAACACTGAGAGTTTGTGCGTGATTGTGCACCATGGGCATGAAGAACGTATTCATCCGTCAACAATGTCACAAAAAGTAGACAGCTGTGTCCCAAAATGTATACATGCCGACTTGAATTTTTCGAGATACGAGTTCTAGTTCTTTGCTTTGATTTGTGAGCGCAAACTTGATGTACGACTGTCGTAACTAACTGAACTTGTTTGACAACAACAACTGTTTAATGCCACTCCCGGCTGACATTTATTCTCAAACTCGCACATCACCGGCATGGACAGACCGACAACCTCTCACAAAATAGCCTCCTTTTTCCCAATGACGAGTGTGTGAAGGAGTGCGGCGGACAATCTGCTGACCTGCTCCCGGATGTTCTTGTGTGCCACATTGCAAGAGCCCGTCTTGGTAATAAAGCGCGCCCGCTGGCACCTGCAGCGCTTCCGGTTGGGATGCTTGCGCTCCTCTGCCAGCCGGGTCAGCAGGAAGCCGTCTGGCACTAAGCCCTTCCTGGCCAGCATGCTAACACACACGCATACACAAAACGCTGTATTAAATTCTATGTGACAAACACAATTAATAGGCATTTTTATTGGGGTTCTTGAAAGCTGCTATTATTATTATTATTATTATATTTATCCATTATCCAAGTGGCGTACTGGAGCCTATCCCAGCTGTCTTCAGGCAGTCGGCGGAGTACACCTTGGACTGGTTGCTTGCCAGGCAGGGCACACAAAGACAAACAACCAATCACACTCCAAATCACACCTAGGGACAATTTGGAGTGTTCAATCAAGATCTGTTTGACTATATCAGTCAGAAGTAACAATCGTAATGTATGTTCCTTCTTTCAAAAAGTTATTTCTACAATACCAAATGTTATTTCTGACTGATCTGGTTTTGTTGATGATTTACAAATAAAGGGACATTTCTTTTAAGATTATTCACAGGTATGATCCCACCGAGCAGGCGGCACGGTGCCAACTGGTTAGCACGATGGCCTCACAGTGCAGAAGTCGTGGGTTCGATTCCGGCTCCGACCTTCCTGTGTAGAGTTTGTATGTTCTCCCCGTGCCTGCGTGGGTTTCCTCCGGGTACTCCACTTTCCTCCCATATTCCAAAAACAGTTGATTGGACACGCCCCCAGGTGTGAGCGCGGATGGTTGTTTCTCGGTGTGCCCTGCGATTGGCTGGCAACCAGTTCAGGGTGTCCCCCGCCTACTGCCCGAAGATGGCTGGAATGGGCTCCAGCTCCCCCCACGACCCTAGTGAGGAGAAGTGGTACAGAAGATGGATGGATGGATGTCCTACCAAGCAATATCTTCTTGAGTTCAAGAAAGACATTTGTGTTATTTTGTATGATGTCTCCTGTTCACCATTCACCTGTTTTGGCAATGTCCGTAAAACCATTACGTTTTGGAAAGATATAGCAAGATTCATTATTGATAATATTGACTCTGACTTTATTCTTTGAAATTCGTAAGAAGGATCACATAACCCCAATCTTGGCCTTTTTTTGCAACCGTTTTTGCATTTTTCAAGGGACGATGGGCAACATTAATTCCACTGGTTTCAGTTTAACATCCATCCATTATCTAAGCCGATTCTCCTCACTAGGGTCGCGGCGGTGCTGGAGCCTATCCCAGCTGTCTTCAAGCAGTCGGCGGGGTACCACCTGAACTGGTTGCCAGCCACGCAGATGCGGGGAGAACATGCAAACTGCACACAGGAAGGCCCACGACCCCGGCACTGAAAAGATTTTCTTTACTGCTTCAATAGGAATATGAAATGAAGCAGAAGCAAAAGTCCACTTTTTTCAATTTGCAAAATGAAGTCAACACCTGGTTCTCATCAGCCCATTGATCATGTCGCCCTATGGCTAGTTGATGCCACCCCGCCCCCAAGTGGTGGGAGGTTTTAATCCAAAACATAGATCAACATCACAGAAATGTATCATGCAAAGGATTTATTAAAAGCTAAATAGTTCAGATAATATTCCTCAATTAACCGTCGATTCCGCCAGACGCGGGATACAATAGCTAATCATGAAAATCGCATAATCATTGCTTTGCATCTTGAAGAAAAATCATAAAATATTAATCCTGTTTGAAATAACGTGATAATAAGAGCCGGAAAAAGAGAATAAATGTCTAATTTAGGTGAGCTTTCAAGGGTGATCAGTTCTTAAAATGCCGAGATCTGATTAGTGGTGAGGTATTTTCGGGAAAGGACATTCGACTAGCTCTCCTCTCTATGCGCGTGAGAACGGGTTATTTCTTTTTTAGTTACCTTGTTGAAGCAATGATTTGGCATCATCCAATTGGGAAAGGAGTAATCCAATTAGGGCGAAAAATCCTTACCAATTAAAATGCAAAAGTATTCCCTCATCGACATGTCCCCATAAAACCCGCAAGCTGTTTCTGGATGCGGCTTTTATAGCCTTTGTCTTTCGAGTAGTGTCCAAAACGACTGCGCATGTCCCAAGGGAAATTGCCTTGCTTGTTTACTGGGGAAAGAGGGAGCCTGGTGTCCTCAAATGAACCCTTCAGCTCACCAGAGTGGCTGACCTCATGTGAACCCTTTAGCTCACCAGATCTAGACTCAAAATCCCACAATGCTTAATATGACAGATCTAAGCGGCAGAATACTTTACACAGGTAAGACTTACACACAAAGCAGTTTCAAAGCAGAACACAAAAGCTACTCTAATACAAACTGATTATTCTTTGATTAGTTGTTTGCCAGAGCGGATGCCGTCATCTTCTCATAGATGATCTCCGTGAGCGACACGTGGCCCCACACTTGCAGCTCCGTGATACGTGCCAATTCCATCACTTGGTATGGGAAATTCATCTTGTGGTCGTCGTTGATGAGAATGAGGAAACGGTTGACATCACACTTGATGACAACCTGGGCGACAAGAGGACACCGTGCGTGTTCGTGAAAGGCATGACGGCTAGGTGGCGACTCAACAAGTCAACGGACGCCTCCCATAGCGGAATCAGAACATGTTGCAGTTTGATGCCACTTAAATCAAACGCCCACGTCCTTCCACATGTACACATGATCCGCAGAAAAATGACCTCAACACATCTTGTGACTCAAGGCCTGTAAACTGTGTAGTACATCTTTTTAACTTCAAATAGCTCTTTAAATGATGATGAAATGACGGCATCAATGAATGAAAAGATTTGGAGTTTGTAAACATGCCATGTAAACAGTGCAATTTTTCCTCTTTTGTCGAATTGAATCGGAACACGAAGGTACTGGCGGACTCCTGCCCATTTTGTCCATCGTAAATGACTAGTCCCCGGTCCCAACAAATGGCTAGGCGACGTGTTTTTATCACATTTGTGACTGCTAAATTGTGTTATGGTGACTCCTTTGCACAACATTGCACGTATGCCTTCATTGCGTTCCGTTTTAGATGAATGCACGCCGTCATTTGTGATGCAGCGTTTCTGCCAACGGCCCAGAAATGCCACCAATCACGTTACAGGTGCTGATGAATAAAAGATGCATCAAGACTAAAGAGTGACAAGCTGGCCTTACACTCGGCTCTTGGCTCGAAAAGGGCTCTCCTCTGGGAGTTCCCACGCAGTGGCCTTTGTGAGCTATAGCAACCTCGCATGGTGCAAACTGCCAACTGGCAGCCTACCAATGCTGTTTTCATTTCATTCATGCTGCTGGACATCAGATTCAATCACAAACTCTCCAGAGGACAGTCAAAATTATTGGCTGCCCTCTCCCCTCCCTGTCGGATGTCGACACCACCCGGTGCCTCACCCGAGCTCACACCCGTTCGACCGGTTGCCCTCTAGCAGGCGCTACAGCTGCATCAAAACAAGGACTAACAGACTGAAAACCGTTTCTTCCCGAGAGCCATCTCCATGCTGACCCTTACCTTGTAGAACTGCAACATAAATTTTCCATTTATTTAACCATTTATTTATATATCTAATTAAATTATTGTCATATTGCACTGGAGAGGGAAGCTCTCGAATCTCGTTGCACACAATAAAGGGCTTTCTGATTTATTAGCTATCAATGTCCCGCTTGCGGAATACCTGCTTTGACAAAGACTTTTGGCGACGACGCTGGTGTATTTTTAACTCATGGCGGAGAGGAAAGTATTTTTGGGAGGTTTGTCGTGGTCGAGCAGGTTTCTTCTTTTAGATGCACTTTGCACGTCTGGACAAACAATTGAGCGGATCCCTGTCAATCGTGTGACAGAGACAACGAGTCCAACTGGTAACCAACCAATAGCGGGGCACATGTAGATGCGAGAGGGTGACACGGGGGTGATTTTCCCTCCTGTCCCGTCCCACTTCCACAGAACAAAATCCCGTCCCATCCCATCCCTTGCCGGTGAAAACGACTCCAATTCCATCCCGCTCCCGTTTTGGAGGTCAGATACATTATTTTGATTTTTTTAAACTTGGGTTGTTTCCAACTGCAGGGCTCTACACTGACTTCCGCAACTTTTTCAGGCAGTCGCACCTTTTTTTTAATGCGGTACAGCACGTCCATATTTGCTGGCGTATAGTCATCTCACATCGGCTGATAAAGACGAGTCACAAGTAAACGTTCCACTGCCGTCGCAGCAGCGGCTTGTCGGGCCATAGGCGGAAGTGACGTAGGAGCCGACGTGGCAGGAATGCATTTTTTTTATTTAGCGAATCAAAATATGCAAATGGAACAGCCAGGGGTAAAAACAAACACAGAGGCAAGAAGTCTATTTGTAAAGCGTGACGTCATTAGCAAGCGCGCAGCCTCCGAAGGACCCCGACCACATCGAGCAACCCGTCCTACATGTAGGACCGACACCGAGCCTCGAGGGCTGGAGTTTGACACCCCTGCTTTAAAGGATACCGACTTGTTATCAGTCAACGATAACGACACGCCCGGAACTGTGCGGTGGATGTGCTGCCCCCAACAAAACATGGAGCTACTGATCTTTTAGCAATGGAGGTGTGCGTTTGAGTGCAGAATACCCGCGTGAGTCACGTCACCTTGAATTTGAGTCCGGGTTCAACGCGCTTCCCGGCAAGCTGTATTTGCTGACCCACATTCCAGGAAGTGGACTGTCTGGAATTCAACCAAATTATGTTGGTCGCAAAGTTCAACTTGAGGAGAAGCGCAACACTCTTGGTGTGGTCGTTGTTGTCTTCGTTATCATCATCATCGGCAGTGGGCACAATCAGGTTGACTTAAAACCTGGAACACAGATGCACAAACGTGTGCTCATGGCGTTAGCCCTCCCTGTGAGTGCGTGTGCGTGCGTGCGCGTGCGTGTGTGTGCATGTGGGTGTGGACAGGGGGCTCATACCACTTTGCTAACTTTTTTGCTTCTCCTGTGATGGTGATGGCGCTGTTCACTTGGAGACCGTCCTTCAATTTGACTGTGAGTCCACCAAGCTTCAAACGCACAATCAAAAATAAGAAGTGGTAAACACATTTTGAGTAGAAATTGTGTGTGAATGCTCAAATCTGACACTGAACTGATTTCAATGTTGGAATGTCCACGTTCAACTTGAAATACTTTGAACCTGTCGAGTAACGTGGAAGGCTTTTCTTCACGCCAGGTGTGCATGGTGAACAAAAATGTTTCTCAGCATTTACACAGAGGGAGAAAAAAATCCTCAACTCACCTCTGTCGCTGAGATGCTGAGCTTGCGCCTGTACAAGCGTGTGCTGTCACCAGACTGGCTCTCCTGCGCCACTTGTGGCTTCTCTGAGGTAATTGCAAAATACTCTGTGGGCTTCTTGCACATAAAGCGGTTGAATTTCTTGCAGGACATCTGCTTCCATCTTCCAGTCTGAAAGACAAATGAGGTCCATTTTAGTGCATAGTGCAGGTGCTTATATAGAGCAAAGGCGGCCGTTACTGACGGCAGTATCCGGACGTTAAAGGAGGAAGGGTGCGCGTATGAAAGGCACGCCCCCAATAAGCATTGGTACGGGTCTATGTTTCATCATCAACGCAGCGCTGTCAGGTTCAATCAACCTAGAACATTTATTAATAAGCAGCATTCAGTGCTCAGCTACAAATCTCCAACCCGCTCTGAGGCACACTCCGCCGAGCCCTCGCTTTTTATTGGGGAGGTCCCGAGTTGCACAGTGCTTTCTGCTCCAAGGATTTGGGGGGAAGCAGCAGCGGCAACGCGTCTTTCATTCCCCAGATAGCAAAATATGAGTGAATCAACATTGAAATATGATTTGGCTTCAATGTGAAATCTACGTTGAGAGTGAGCTTTCGTTTTTTTTCCATTTCAACCAAAATACAATGTCGATCCAACAGCATCATTGAATCACAAACTTTAATGGCTGACAAAATGTTGTTGAACCAACGTCGATTGAACATCACTTCAATTACCCCCCCAAAAAATAAAAATCAAAAAATCAAACCTTCTTCACCCTAATTCAACATTGATTGAACGTCTTTAACATCATCTGGGTCCTGACATGAGTTAATGCGCGGACAATAATGGTCGGGGAAAACCTTTCGTTCTCCAGCACTAAAAGCTTCAGTCAAAATTCAACAGTTCAAGCGCCAACTGTCCTCGCTGCTGTAGTGTGACAATGGCACACTTCCTGTTTTTGCAGCTGTGGTTTCCCGCACGCCGCATTCTTCACAGACGACTTCTCAACCGCATGGTTCAAAAAAATCTTGTCAACTTGTGAATGTAACATTTACGGTCGTGGAAATTGAGTTTATTCACTCAAATGAACGCTTCTCACGTCTATGCCTATGTAAACAATGTTGGTGAAATATGCAAACCGTCGTTTTATAACAAGCGCGCTAGTTGTTTTTGCCTCCAGCTAAGTTAGGCCACATTGTTTACAAACTGTGAAGGGATGACAAGATGGCGAACACAGCATACAATTTGCTAATAGATTCTGGATGCTTGGGCTAACGTGTCCGATTGCGCTGTTGCTCGAGCTTTTGCAAAAGCCGTTTCTGAGGGGCCGCGCGGCAAAGAGGCTGACTCTGAACCTTGCCCGGTTCAATACTTCAGTTCAATCAACGCAGTTTTGCGCTTTGCTCCCGCTGCCTTTTTAAAAGCATGCATGCAAGCATAAGTTTTAGCGCGCAACCATATGTTATAAGCTAACGTATGTTTTACCATGCCTGCGCCCAATAACACGGTACCCCTAATGTATGCGTTAAATACAGAAATAGCACACGTAACTGAGACTGCACCTTTTAAGGTGGGCCTTTTGGTCGTGAAAATACGGTTCTTTATTTCAGGTTTTTTTCGCTCCTGGGCTATTATGTCGAAAATTCTTTTGTATATTAACATTGTATTTTTAACTACGGTATTCATGTGCATGAAATGTGCGATATAAAGCTTCCTTGCCTTGTCCATGCAATTTATGAGCATATTTTAATGAGATTGGTAATAAAGAGAAATTAGTAGGTTTACTTTTTTTTTGTATATAAATGTAAATTAAAATTGAGGAAACAATATGAAGGCGGCACGGTGGACAACTGGTGAGAAGGATGGCCTCACAGTGCGGAGGTCGTGGGTTCGATTCCGGCTACGGCCTTCCTGTGTGGAGTTTGCTTGTTTTCCCCGTGCCTGTGTGGCTTTCCTCCGGGTACTCCGGTTTCCTCCCACATTCCAAAAACATGCACGACAGGTTGATTGGAGACTCTAATATGTCCCTAGGTACGAGTGTGAGCGCAGTTGGTTATTCGTCTCTGTGTGCCCTGCGATTGGCTGGCAACCCGTTCAGGGTGTCCGACTTCTGCCTGAAGACAGCTGGGATCGGCTCCAGAACCCCCCGAGACCCTCGTGAGGAGAAGTGGTACAGATAATGGATGAATGGATAAACAATATGTTATATATGGACATATTTTAATTATGTCATTACAAGTTGAATGCCGTTTTTATTTTCAAATGTGCTGCGGTCACTTGTATGTTGCGTATGCGTGAGCGCCTGAGCGGTAGTGCGTGCTCACACTCTGACTCAGCTGGCAGTGATTGGCTGACAAGGTGGAAACATTGCAGGGTGAAGTAGCGCTCACTGCTACATATTCAATGAACCTCCGTGGGGTGACAGAATCCGGCGTGCCTCTGACTGCAGCAGACCATGTCGCTCTCACCCTCCCTTTTTTTTTGTATTAGTTAATTTTCAGCTAGTTACTTAAACCCGCATCAACATTGTTGCATTTTTCACCAGGCTTTGTTAAAACTTGCAAAGACGTTCGCAAACAGTCCATATTGGTGGACGTAACAAGGTTTTGTTTTTTTTTCCTTTTCTTTGGATGAAAAGAAAATGAGCAAAATGTTGCTGAGAGGTGGTGGTCTGCCTCACTTTCTTTGGCATGCGCCGTAGCTACTACAAATTGTGAAAGAATCGCGACCAATACACCTCTTACCAGATATGAACTCCTGTTCTTGCGAGTCAGTGATGCTGGGCAGGCTTCCTCCGCGGCGGACGCAGTCATCTTGCGCCTCCTGCCACGTCTTGGTGGATTTATGGATGATAAGGTAACAGAAGTCGTTGAGCCACTTGTCTTGCCACCAGCCGCTGTCATGATCCGTGTCGGGCATGGCAGGGTTTTTGTTGTTATTTTTACGTTTTTGTGTTATTGTTTTGCCAGCTGAGTGGGGGCGTTCCCCCTCAGCATTCGTCCTCACCAGCCACGCACCTGTTTCACGTGAACCATCACACACCTGATCCCCATCTGCCGCCTAATTACTGGACTATTTAAGCTTCCCACGCCGACAACACAGTGTCGGGTCATTGCCGCTCCTCACGGACTTTCACGGCCGCGTTTTGTTCTCGTCCCTTGTTCATGTTCATGCTCTCGTTCTCGTTCCCGTTACGTTCCCCAGTATTTGTCCCTGTCTTTTGTTCCTCGCCCTCCGATCCTGCTAGTTTCGTTTTGGTTACCCTTTGTTATCTTGCTCACGGCCACGTTGTTTTTCCTTTAATAAATTCCCCTTTCGCTACCCATGTCCCTGCTTCCTAGCATTTTGGGTCCTACCTCCTTCTCGCCGTACGGCGATCACGACTCCACCTCCTCCTCGCCGTACGGCGATCCTGACAGAATGACCCGACCAAGTATGGACCCAGCGGGAAGCTCTTGGCGGCGTCATCAATGCCACCGCTCGGATTACCACCCTCATCAGCCTGCCGACCAACCCCGTGCCCATCACGTAGGATCAGTTTTTTGCACCTCGTCTGTTTCTCCTCATTCGTCTCGTGATAATATCAACGACTTCCCACCGGTTAATTCCCCCCACATTATCATTGATTCGGACTACGATGAAGATTTAGAGCACCACCATTTCACCCCCTCACTTGTTGGCCGACTCAGATCATGAGGTTTTTTTCGAACATATATACAAACTGTTATATCCCCAGCGCGACACAGATTCGGTTAGGACCCGTCACTTTCCTCCCCCCGAACAATTTCCGTCCCCCTTTTCTTTTGACCGTTTTGAGACCACCTCCCACATTACCTCGCGTCGTTTACCTCGTTCACCGTCGGTTTCCGCACCCGATCGCGTTCCCTTGGCATTTCATAGCTCACGTTCACCAGCACCAGTAGTCACGGTCCCTCATGTCTCCCGTTCCCCTGACTCCCTATGGTGGCAGGCTGATAGGGGTCAGGCCCCCCGTCTCGGCTGTGCCCGGCTCGACTGCTGCGCTCGGCCCGCAGCCGCCTCCACGTCAGCGGCTGCAATCCATGTCGCCTCCAGTTCCGGTGCCTCGCCAGCTGCTGAGCCCCGTGCAGGCATCCCGCCGGCTGCTGAGCCCCGATCCGGCTCCCCGTCAGCGGCTGAGCCCCGTTTCGCTTCCGCGTCAGCTGCACAGACCATCCCGCCTCCACGTCAGCTGCAGCCTCCGGAGCTGGTTCCTCGCGAGCTGCAGCCTCCCGTCCCGGCTCCCCGCCAGCTGCTGAGCCCCGTCCCTGCTCCCCGCCAGTTGCTGAGCCCCGTCCCGGCTCCCCGCCAGCTGCTGACCCCCGTCTCGGCTCCCCGCCAGCTGCTGAGCCCCGTCCCGGCTCCCCGCCAGCTGCTGAGCCCCGTCCCGGCTCCCCGCCAGCTGCTGAGCCCCGGTCCGGCTCCTCGCCAGCTGCTGAGTCACGTTCCGCCGGTGCACGTCCTGCGTCCGTCCCAAGACCCCGTTCCGGCGGAGCACGCCCTGCGTCCGCCTCAAGCTCATGTCCCGGCGGAGCACGTCCTGCGTCCGCCTCAAGCTCATGTCCCGGCGGAGCACGTCCTGCGCCCGCCTCAAGTCCATGTTCAGACGGGGCACGTCCTGCGTCCGTCCCAAGTCCCCGTTCCGGCGGAGCACGCCCTGCGTCCGCCCCAAGTTCACGTTCCGGCGGAGCACGTCCTGCGTCCGCCCCAAGCTCCTGTCCCGGCGGAGCACGTCCTGCGTCCGCCTCAAGTCCCTGTTCAGGCGGAGCACTCCCTGCGTCCGTCCCAAGTTCACGTCCCGGCGGAGCACGTCCTGCGTCCGCTTCAAGCTCATGTCCCGGCGGAGCACGTCCTGCGCCCCCCTCAAGTCCATGTTCAGACGGGGCATGTCCTGCGTCCGTCCCAAGTCCCCGTTCCGGCGGAGCACGCCCTGCGTCCGCCCCAAGTTCACGTTCCGGCGGAGCACGTCCTGCGTCCGCCCCAAGCTCCTGTCCCGGCGGAGCACGTCCTGCGTCCGCCTCAAGCTCATGTCACGGCGGAGCACGTCTTGCGTCCGCCTCAAGCTCACGTTCCGGCGGAGCACGTCCGGCGTCCACCTCAAGCTCATGTCCCGGCGGAGCACGTCCGGCGTCCGCCTCAAGCTCATGTCCCGGCGGAGCACGTCCTGCGCCCGCCTCAAGTCCATGTTCAGGCGGAGCACGTCCTGCGTCCGCCCCAAGCTCCTGTCCCGGCGGAGCACGTCCTGCGTCCGCCTCAAGTCCCTGTTCAGGCGGAGCACTCCCTGCGTCCGTCCCAAGTTCACGTCCCGGCGGAGCACGTCCTGCGTCCGCTTCAAGCTCATGTCCCGGCGGAGCACGTCCTGCGTCCGCCTCAAGCTCATGTCCCGGCGGAGCACGTCCTGCGTCCGCCCCAAGCTCCTGTCCCGGCGGAGCACGTCCTGCGTCCGCCTCAAGCTCACATTCCGGCGGAGCACGTCCGGCGTCCGCCTCAAGCTCATGTCCCGGCGGAGCACGTCCGGCGTCCGCCTCAAGCTCATGTCCCGGCGGAGCACGTCCTGCGCCCGCCTCAAGTCCATGTTCAGGCGGAGCACTCCCTGCGTCCGTCCCAAGTTCACGTCCCGGCGGAGCACGTCCTGCGTCCGTCTCAAGCTCATGTCCCGGCGGAGCACGTCCTGCACCCGCCTCAAGTCCATGTTCAGGCGGGGCACGTCCTGCGTCCGTCCCAAGTTCCTGCCTCGGCGGTGGACGACGACACGCCGCCGCTTCCGGTCCCTGCCCCAGCGGCGCCCGACGAAGCGCCGCCGCTCCTGGTTCCTGCACCGGCGGTGGACGACGACACGCCGCCGTTTCTCGCCTCTTCCTCGGCGGTGCTCGACGACCCGCCGCCGCTTCTCGTCTCTGCCTCGGCGGCGTTCGACGACCCGCCGTCGCTCCCGGTTCCTGACTCGGCGGGGTTCGACGACCCACCGTCGCTCCCGGTATCTGACTCGGCGGGGTTCGACGACCCGCCGTCGCTCCCGGTTCCTCCCTCGGCGGTGGACGATGCCCAGCCGCCACCTGCCGTCTCGGCCTCAGCGGCGCCCGAGGAAACGCCGTCGCTTCCCGTCGCTGCCTCGGCGGTGCTCGACGATCTGCCGGTACTCCAGTTTCCTGTCTCGGCGGGGCTCGACGACCAGCCGCCGCTCCACGTTCCAGTCTCGGCGGGACTCGACGACCAGCCGCCGCTCCACGTTCCTGCCTCGGCGGGACTCGACGACCAGCCGCGCTCCACGTTCCTGTCTCGCCGGGGTTCGACGACCAGCCGCCGCTCTACGTTCCTGTCTCGGGTGCGCCCGGACGTCCGCCTGAATGGCCACGGGTGGACTTTCTGGTCTGGCCTCCCGGACATCCGCTAGACCGGCCTCGATCACGGGCCTTGGTTCCGCCTCCCGGATGTCCGCCCGAATGGCCCCGACGGGACTTGCTGGTCTGGCCTCCCGGACATCCGCCAGACCGGCCTCGATCACGGGTCGTTGACCCACCTCCCGACCCCTTCCGCCCACCCTCGTTCTTGGACTTTGTTTTCGTCCTTTTTTTTTGGGGACGTCTGGAATCCGTCCCTTGAGGGGGGGGGGGTACTGTCATGATCCGTGTCGGGCATGGCAGGGTTTTTGTTGTTATTTTTACGTTTTTGTGTTATTGTTTTGCCAGCTGAGCGGGTGCGTTCCCCCTCAGCATTCGTCCTCACCAGCCACGCACCTGTTTCACGTGAACCATCACACACCTGATCCCCATCTGCCACCTAATTACTGGACTATTTAAGCTTCCCACGCCGACAACACAGTGTCGGGTCATTGCCGCTCCTCACGGACTTTCACGACCACGTTTTGTTCTCGTCCCTTGTTCATGTTCATGCTCTCGTTCTCGTTCCCGTTACGTTCCCCAGTATTTGTCCCTGTCTTTTGTTCCTCGCCCTCCGATCCTGCTAGTTTCGTTTTGGTTACCCTTTGTTATCTTGCTCACGGCCACGTTGTTTTTCCTTGTTTTGATTCCTTTAATAAATTCCCCTTTCGCTACCCATGTCCCTGCTTCCTCGCATTTTGGGTCCTACCTCCTCCTCGCCGTACGGCGATCACGACTCCACCTCCTCCTCGCCGTACGGCAATCCTGACAGCCGCACTTTGCACTCCAGCCTGCAAGCGAGACTCGAGTCACTTGAGGGCAAATGCCAGACAGGAGACTGCAGGGTGGGACGCCCACCTGGTATTGATGACAACGGCTGGAGCTCAAAAGACTCTTGGGCTCTGCCTGCAATGGCGCGAGAGGGATCGAATATGAGAAAGTGCAAAGTGAGCGGTGAAGACTTTCTGACCTTTTTTGCAGATGGACGGCTGCTTGTCAGTGCAGGACCAGTCAGCAAGTTCTCCAGTCGGTGACAGTGCAGAGCAGCTGTCTTGTTCTCCAGTCCCGTGGACAGCGTGGCCAACGTGAGTTTGTTGTTGCATTCGGTCGGACCGCATTTCCTCCAAAATCACTTTCATGATTTTTTTTAATTGTTTTTTTTTGCGCTCCTCAACATTTTCACAACATATTTCTCCCAAGACAAATGGTCGTAATACTTCAAACTGGGACCAGTTTTGTCATGATGCCGTTGTAATCTCAGAAATGTGTCGCTCCCCAGCAGAACCATTTCATTCAGGCTTTCTTGTCAATTATTTCATTCTTACAAAACGGCAACTTTATCCTTGTTAATGTTCGACCTTATGTGAACAAAAAGGTCTTTCTTCTTATGACCAATCTTTAAACTTACGCCTTCCAACATTGACAGCTTCCTTTTGGACAAACACTTCGACTGCCGTAAATGTTTCACTTACTGGAGATGCTGCATTGCTCCGCTTGGAGTTGTCACTGCTGTTGCGTGCCACGAATGGCCAATCTATTCTCGCCTCTCGCATGAGATCTTGAGGAACGCAGAACAAGCACTTCAGCACAAGACGAGCATCCAGACTTGTCCGCGTCATCAGTTGGTCTTGTTGCTTACCAGTGAAAAATCTGCCGTCTTCCTCTGAGTGGACGCTGGCCAGTTCGCCATCCATTCCTTTGCAGGACACCTCGGCTTCCTGCCAAGTTTTCTTTGTCGTCTCAGAGTGATAGCAAGCGTTCTTGTACAGGAACTCTCCAGGGTTGCAGGAGGCCGCTGAAGCCACAAACAAACTTGAATTAGAAAACCACAGCGAGACAGGTGTGGCTGTAAAAGGAATGGTCGCTGCCACTCACTCTCTCATCAACTGTAACCAAAATCTTTGGAGGAACACGGTTGCCCTTCGGTGCAGTCTGCAGGAACACGACGTGATCGAAATGCTCTCCTTTCAACGTCAACGTGACGACCGGTGTGCAGACTTACAGTTCGCCGACCGCTCGCACATGTACGCCAACGAGGATCCGCACGAGCCGCGTCTCCACTTGCCAGGCTGGTTGTCTTTGTACACACCTTGGTTGACATACGCGCAGGACTCAACGTCGGCGCTGTCGGGAGACGTCATGAAAAGCGAGACACACATTCGACAAATGGGAAAGATTGGCCAATTTTCCCACCTATCACGTGTGCTTCTCACATTTTGGAAAAGGGTGGACCAACATAACCTTCTCACCTTCCATTTTGATTTGATTCCCAGTTGGCGTAGGTCGCCTTCACACGGGTGTCGGACCAAGTCAGCTTCTTTGTCACCGCTTCATACTGACACCAGACCTCGTTGCATTTCTGCAAAGACCAATCCCGGTTGTCAATCAAGTAATTGTAGAAAAGCGACCGCCGCTTGCGCTTCCGTGTCACCAGATTGGAGAGTCCGATCCAGAAGGAGTTCTTGCCCATTTGCTCCTTCACGAAGGCTTCCTCGTGTGACGAGGCAATGGAGACCAGGTCGCCGCCCTCCCAGACGCAGTCGTGACGGGCCCCCAGCCAACCGTTCGCCATCTTCTTGTAGCAGGTGGAGCCAAAAGCGCGCCACCCGTCCTAACACATTGATCCTTGATCGACTGAAGACACATTTGGGGGTTATTCTGATAAAACTGCATAATTGTCTTGTCAGTATTTCGTGAAGACTAGAAATTCAGCAAGCAAGCAGTCGTGCAAGCGCCTCATTTCAGTTTTCGCTGATTGCGTCACCTGCATTCCTGACAATTGACACGCCCACAAAGGAAAGCATGCTTAATTTTTAGGACTTAAGAAAAGAAGCCTTCTTAATTCCTTGCATCCAAGTGACAATATTTTGTGCATTTCGGCCCAACGTCACATCTTACCTCTTCCTCTTCTCTTGCAGATGTAGCTGCTCCTCTGCTGGCAATTGTCTGCTTTCCAGCGGCCGTTGCCGGTGGTGCCTGGAAGGAGACGACACATGCTAAGCTCTCCTCCGTTTCTACGCGCAGTCTGCGATGAACATCGGGCGGGTTTTAGACCGACTCTGGTTCCAGTGGATGTAAGTCAACGGGGACCCATCAGTCCATTCGATGTGGTCTTTAGAGGTGGTTTTGCCACCCAACCAGAGAGACGGTCCGGTCGGCAGATATCCGTACAGCCCTTTGAATCAAAGGTAAATATGAAAAAAAATACGAAACATCTTCCGAGTTTCTCCATATTCAATCCATAAGATATAATTATAAATATACAGTACATTATGTCTGAACAAATTGTGTTCATTTTTTTACCAACGTTAATATGAATTAGGAGTTTCTAAATACATGTTTTTCTCAAGCAAAAGAAGTTCATGTTGAATACCAAAATGTTAAGGAATGCCTGCATGGTAACCAAGCGCTAGTTTCTGTAGCCGGGGATTAGAGCGCCAAGATCCCTGCCCAACCCCGTTGGGCCCTCCCACGGGTGGTGAGCCTATGAGAAGGGGGGAGCCATGTTGCCTTTTCGGGCAGAGCCCCATCTGTGCAGGCACGGCCACCAGGCGCTCGCGAACAAGCCCCACCTTCAGGCCCGGCTCCAGAGAGGGGCCCTGGTGACCCGCGTCCGGGCAAGGGAAATCGAGGTCCATTTATCGTAGTCATTAGGGATGTAAAGATTCGCGACGCCATGTTAACCAGAGCCGCTCTCTCATGTCTGTGCTGGGAAAGAACTAATTAGTCAGCGAACTTGCGTGAATTAAAAACCAAAACAGTTTTTATATACGCGTGATTGACATCTAAATAGCAAGAACACAAGTGCTAACTTGCGACCACGCACCGCGTGTTGTGTTTATGAACTCGGACATTTGACCATTTGATATGCATATTAGGGAAGAAAAACAGGTTAAATGAAAACAAAATTAAAAATCAATCGAAGTGATGATTTTAGTTTTATTTAGTGCATTTCCTCAAATTTATTCATAAGATTTCAGTCACTTCCACATTAAAAAAATTGATTGGTGCTGAAGTAAAGTGAAATATGTTTACAAGTATTTCTCGTGGTATTTATAGGTAGTTTCATAATAACAGTGCAACTCGTCATAGTGTATAGTTTTTGGTTCCATTCAAAATGCACAAAACATTTACACGCATGCACTAAACATCAATGCGTATTTCGTTTGTGGATCGCTTCAGCATCACACAATCGCACAGAGACAAGCGTGGCAGCAATTAAAAAAAAATAAAAAATATCGAATCAAATTGAAATTGTGAACTGAAAATCAAAATCGAATCGGCGCTTGAGTGAATCGTTACATCCCTAGTAGTCATCATAAGGGGTCTTGTGAGCTGTGCTACATCTGGACCCTCACCTAGGACATGTTTGCCATGGGCGATCCAACCAGGGGCAAAAAGCCCTAGACAACTTAGTTCCCTTTTTTGAAGGAGGGCGACCGGAGGGTGTGTTCCAATTACATAGCAATCACACTCCTAGCCTCCCTGGTAAGGTCTACTCAGGGGTACTGGAGAGGAGGGTCCGTCGGTAGATCGAATCTCAGATCCAGGAGGAGCAGTGTGGTTTTCGTCCTGGCTGTGGAACAGTGGACCAGCTCTACACTCTCTACAAGGTCCTTGAGGGTGCATGGGAGTTCGCCCAACCAGTCTACGTGTGTTTTGTGGACTTGGAGAAGGCCTTTGACCGTGTCCCGTGGGGATTTATGTGGAGTGTGCTTCGGGAGTACGGGGTACCGAGCCCCCTGATACCGGCAGGTCGGTCCCTGTACCACCGATGCCTGAGTTTGGTCTGCATTGCCGGAAGGAAGTCGGATTCGTTTCCAGTGAGGGTTGGACTGCGCCAAGGCTGCCCTTTGTCACAATTCTGTTCATAACTTTTATGGACAGAATTTCTAGGCGCATGCGAGGCAATGAGGGGATCCGGTTTTGGTGGCCTCAATATTGCATCTCTATCTTTTTGCTGATGATGTGGTACTGTTGGCTTCTTCAAGCCGTGATCTCCAAGTCTCACTGGAGCGGTTCGCAGTCTAGTGTGAAGCGGTTGGGATGAAGATCAGCGCCTCCAAATCTGAGACCGTGGCTCTCAGTCGCAAAAGGGTGGAGTGCCCTCTCCAGGTCGGGGAAGAGATCCTGTCCCAAGTGGAGGAGTTCAAGTATCTTGGGGTCTTGTTCACGAGTGAGGGGAGAATGGAGCGAGAGATTGACAGGCGGTTTGGTGCAGCGTCTGCTGTGATCCGGACCCTCTCTCTGTCGTGGTGAAGAGCCAAAAGGGGAAGCACTCGATTTACCGGTCGATCTACGTTCCTACCCTCACCTATGGTCACGAGCTGTGGGTCGCGACCGAAAGAACAAGATTTCGAATACAAACGGCCGAAATGAGCTTCCTCCGCCGGGTGTCCGGGCTTTCCCTTAGCGATAGGGTGAGAAGCTCGGCCATTCAGGAGGGACTCAGCAGGAGGGACTCAGTGTCGAGCCGCTGCTCCTCCACGTTGAGAGGATGAGGTGGCTCGGGGATCTGATTAGGTTGCCTCCTGGACCCCTCCCTGGTGAGGATTACTGGGCATGTCCCACAGGCAGGGGGCCCAGAGGACGACCCAGGACACGCTGGAGAGACTATGTCTCCCGGCTGGCCCGGGGATCCTACCGGAAGAGCTTGAAAACGTGGCTGGCAAGAGGGATGTCTGGGCATCCCTGCTGAAGCTGCTACCTCCGCGACCCGACCCCAGATAAGCGGCGGATAATGAATTAATGTATGGTAGCCAAATCCAGGTTATGTCTGGGGTTGGTGGAAGTCGCAAGCTTTTTTTCTCTTCTATTCTTTGGAATCATAGACACCTGTCTAAATGTTGACACGAGAAGGTGGTTTCCTTCACTTTTGGACTTCCATCAAGCACCCGAGCTACTAGAAATGCCGCAATGTTTGCAAAACTTATGGCGACAATCGCACGGATGGCCTACCTTGAATGAAAGTCTGCTCAGCGTACTCGGCGAGACTGAGCAGGTCGCCTCGGAGCCGGACGCAGTCAAGTCGCGCCTCCTGCCAGGTCTTGGTGGACTTGCGGTTGAGCAGGTAGCAGAAGTCGTTGGAGGGGTTGTCCACCCACCAGCCGCACTTTGCACTCCAGCCTGCATGCAAGACTCGAGTCACTTGAGGGCAAACGCGCGACAGGACACCGACCACATGTCGACTGCAGGGTGGTACGCCCACCTGGTACTAATGTTGATGGCGGAAGATGAAGAGACCCTCGGACCTTCACTGTAAGAATATGAGAGGGATCAAATTTGAGAGCGCAAATAGAAGACCAAGTGCAAAGTGAGCGCTGGTTACTTTCTGACCTTTTTTGCAGATGAACGGCTGCTTGTCAATGCACGACCAGGAAGCAGGTCGTCCAGTAGTTGACATTTCAGAGAAGTCACCAGATCCTCGAGAATCACCTGCCCACATGATGTTGACCTGCGGACGACAGTTTGGTGTACTCTGTCGGCATGGCTCTTCCTCCAAAATCACTTACGATTCTCTTCAACATGTTCACAACCTTTTCCTCACAACATAATCTGTTGCAATAGTTTAACTTTCTTCCTCAGGCTCAAAACCTTTCAAACTGGGACAAGTTTGTCATGTTGTCACTTTATTGTCAGAAAATGTTCAACTTTTACCTGTAAAAGTACTGAATGCAGCTGTGAGCAGGCTACAAACACAGCACCCAAATGCCTTGTTCCTTATCTCTGGTGACTTCAATCATGCTTCTCCTTCCTCCTCTCTGCCTTCATTCACACAATATGTAACATGCCAAACCAGAGACAATAAAATATTGGACCTCTTCTATGCCAACACCAAGGAGGCGTACACGTCACTGCCCCACACCCCGCTTGGCAAAGCTGACCACAACTTGGTTGCTCTCCTGCCTGTGTACAAACCTCTCGTCCGCAGGCAGCCAGCTGTGACACGCACAGTTCAGCGATGGTCCGGAGAAGCCGAGGAGGCCTTGAAGGACTGTTTCAACACAACTGTGTGGGAGGTATTCAGCGAAGCTCACGGTGAGGACATTAATGGTCTAACAGACACAGTTACAGACTATATTAACTTCTGCATGGAGAACACCATTCCCACCAGGACTGTAAGATGTTTCTCCAACAACAAACCCTGGATCACACCGGACATTAAAGCTCTCCTGAAGGAGAAAAAAGAGGGCTTTTGTTTCAGGCGACAAGGACGAGCTGAAGAGAGTGCAGCGTCAGCTGAGAAGGAGGATCCGAGAGGGGAAAAAGTCCTACAGGATGCTGATGGAAGAACAACTGCAGCGGAACAATGCCAGGGATGTCTGGAGGGGCCTGAAGACCATCTCAGGCCACGGACAAGCAGGTAAGACCCAGAAGGGGGGGGGGGCTCCAGTGGGCAAATGAGTTGAACCTATTTTTCAATAGGTTTGATCAAATGTCTGACCCCGCTCAGGCTTCCCTGATGCAGCCCCCACCCACCCCTCCTGCCACTGCGAACAAGACCCTCTCTCCCCCTCTCTCGCCCCTCTCTCTCTCCACAGGCTCCAGTTCCCAGCCTCATCAGACAACCACCACTTCCTCCTGCTCAGCCTTGTTCCTCACAACATCTCAGGTGAAGAACCAGCTGAGGAAGATGAAGGCGAGGAAGGCGGCAGGCCCAGATGGGATCAGCTCCCAGCTCCTCAAATCCTGCGCAGACCAGCTGTGTGGAATCGTCCAGCACATGTTCAACCTGAGCTTGAAGCTGGGCAGAGTCCCCCAGCTGTGGAAAACATCCTGCCTGGTTCCGGTTCCAAAGACACCCCATCCGAAGGAGCTCAACAACTTCAGACCAGTGGCGCTGACGTCTCATCTGATGAAGACCCTGGAGAGACTGGTCCTCGTCCATCTGCGCCCCCTGGTCAGCTCCTCAATGGACCCACTCCAGTTTGCATACCAGCCTGGCATCAGTGTGGATGATGCCATCATCTACCTGCTCCACACTTCACTCTTCCACCTGGAGAAGGCGGGGGGCACGGTGAGGATCATGTTCTTTGATTTCTCAAGTGCTTTCAACACCATCCAGCCCGCCTTATTGGGAGACAAGCTGGAGCAGGCGGGAGTGGCCCACCACCTCATCACATGGATTCACAACTACCTCACAAACCGGCCACAGTACGTGAGAACACAGGACTGTGTGTCTGACGTGCTCCTCTGCAGCACGGGAGCGCCGCAGGGAACTGTGCTGGCTCCCTTCCTGTTCACCCTCTACACCTCGGACTACAAATACAATTCCACAACCTGTCACCTGCAGAAGTTCTCTGATGACTCTGCGATTGTCGGCCTCATCACTGACGATGACGATCGGGAGTACAGAGGGGTTACGCAGGGGTTCGTGGACTGGTGTCAGCAGAACCGCCTCCAAATCAACGCTGGGAAATCCAAAGAGCTGGTGGTGGATTTCCGCAAGCGTCGGCACTCTCCACCTGCACCAGTGAATATCCAGGGAACAGACGTTGAGAGGGTCTCAACTTACAAGTACCTGGGTGTTCATCTGAACAATAAACTGGACTGGAGCGACAACACAGACGCTCTCTATAGGAAGGGTCAGAGCAGACTCTTCCTACTCAGGCGGCTGAGGTCCTTTGGCGTTCGGGGAACACTCCTCAGGAACTTCTATGACTCGGTGGTTTCATCAGTCATCTTCTATGGAGTGGTCTCCTGGGCAGGAGGCATCTCGGGCCGAGACAAAAAGAGACTGGACAAACTGGTGAGGAGGGCCAGCTCTGTCCTGGGCTGCTCCCTGGACTCTGTGGACTCAGTGGGGGGCAGAAGGATGACGGCAAAACTGTCATCAATGCTGGACAAACCAGCCCACCCATTCAATGACACTCTGAGAACACTTTACAGCTCCTTCAGTGATAGACTTTTACACCCTCGCTGTACCAAAGAGAGATTTCGCCGCTCCTTCCTGCCTACTGCTGTCAGACTTTTTAACAAGAACATTGGGTCAGGCCTACAAACAGGAGGGCATTTGTGCAATTGTGCAGTTCTAGAATGCAATATACACTACTACTGTACTTTCAGCCAAGGGTGTACTTTAACATCGACCAATGATGTATTTTGTTTACCATTACAGTATTCTTATTACAATACTTCTATCACTGTAGTATTTCTACCACTGCAGGATGTTCACTATTACAGTACTTTTATCATTGCAGTACTTTTATAATTACGGTATTTCCTATCATTGTGCTACTTTTACTATTACAATACTTCATCATTGCAGTATTTTTCCATCGTTGCAGTACTTCTACCATTATAGTACTTTTATCATTGCAGTATATTTTATCATTGCAGTACTTTTACCATTACAGTACTTTTATCATTGCAGTATTTTCTATCATTGCAGTACTTTCCTGTCATTTCAGTACTCTCACCATTACAGTACTTTTATCAGTGTAATATCTTTATCATTGCAGTATTTTCAATCATTCAGTAGTTTTCATCATTACAGTGTTTCCCCCTCTGTATAATGGACAGGCATTAGGAGTGTTTCCTTACACTTAGATACGTTTATACTGTGTATATTTGCATGCTTTTTATGAATGTCTGCTGCTAATGTTACACATTAACGGCTACATTACGCCGCCGACTCTGTGTGATCTATATCTTTGCTGCTGTAACACTTCAAATTTCCCCATTGTGGGACTAATAAAGGACATCTTTATCTTTATCTTTATCTTTAAAATTCTGCAAACTGTGACATGAGTGGATTTTTTCTCCTTCTTTTGAATGAAATAAAATGAGCAAAATGTTGACCTCAGAAGCTGGGACACCTCACATTTGGATTCATTCATCAAGGAGGGACGAGCAGCCTACCTTCTATGAACGTCTGTTCGTGCGAGTCAGTGATACTGAGCAGGTCGCCTCCGCGGCGGACACAGTCATCATGCGCCTCCTGCCACGTCTTGGTGGACTTGCGGTTGATCAGGTAGCAGAAGTCGTTGGAAGGGTTGTCTTGCCACCAGCCGCACTTTGCACTCCAGCCTGCAAGCGAGACTCAAGTCACTTTGGGACAAACTCACAACGAGACCACATGTCAACTGCAGGGTGGGACGCCCACTTGGTATTGATGTTGACGGCTGAAGAACCGGTCGAGTCTTGGCTGGAAGGACACAAGAGGGATCAAATATGAGAGCATGCATGAGAGTGCAAAGTGGGCTGTCGTGACTTTCGCACCTTTTTTGCAGAGGGATGGCAGATTGGCGGAGCAATCCACATTCCAAACCTTCCCAGCCCAGAGATGATATCCGCATTCACCTGAACCCACTGACGCGCCGCGACCGCACAGGATGTCAGCCTGCAACAACATGTCCGGACGTGACTTGAGCGTGTTTGGTGCTGCAGTCGCTGGTGATGGCTTCCCACCGCATTTCCTCCCAAATTTTTCCTCACATAATTTTTTTCACACAATAGAAATTGTTGCAACATTCCAACTTTTGTCCAGCAAAAACACAACATTGAGTTTCACACTGAAACTTTTCAAATGGTTTCTTTTTATTCTGTAAAATGTTTCCTCGTGAAATAAATTTAGTGTACTGCTTACCTTTTCCATGTAAATTCTAATCCTCAAAGAGGTTTTTCTCTTCTCGTAACATGATGACCATTCTTATCAAAGCATTTCCTCCTAATTCAATAAAACTGCTCGAGTTTTGTCCTCACTTTTAACTTTTGCCGTTAAATACGACAGCTTCAACTGACAGCTTTTGCTGTAAACGTGTCACTTACTGTACTTGTTCCGTCACTCCACATCCAAGATTCGGTCGTGATCTTCTTGAATCCCAACCAACTACCAAGACATGTACGGCGTAAATCTTGAGGAAAGCAGAACAAGCACTTCAGCACAAGAACGGCATCCAAACTTGTCCGATGTTGTGAGGCATTGCGGCATCGTCAGTTGGTCTTGTTTCTTACCCCACAAGAATTTGCCATCTTCCTCTGAGTGGACGCTGGGCAGATGGCCTTTCTGTTTTACTTAGGATGCTTCGGCTGCCTGCCAAGCCATCGTCGTCGCCTCGTAGTGATAGCAAGAGTCCTTGTAACTGAACTCTCCAGGGTCGCAGTAGGAAGCTGAAACCCAAAAGAAACTGATTAGAAACCAACAACGGAGCCAAGACCACCTATCCCAACGGTGCTTGAGCCCAGGAGCCTCCGGCACCCAAAGGTCGATCAGAATTTTGAAAATTATAATTAAAAAAGCCACGAAATTGATTTTTCTGTCAATCACACAATGGCATCACACAACAGTACATGTTGCCATCGAAGTCTTTAGCGCCCAAATTTTCAACCCGTTTTCCTGCTATGAATTTGGAATTAAACGGCATCCATTTTAATGGTCCAATTTCCATTCCTGTTTTCAGTTGCATCACCAAATGGTACCATTTCTCTAACGTCTAAGTTATAATTAAATTGACATCAGAATTTTCTTTTTATGTAATCAGGGGTCTCCGTTTGTCCCAATGAAAAAACAAATCTAATATTTGACCCTTTAGATGCATATCTGACGTCACACCAATGGACAAGATAACGCGGCATGGAAATATTGTTGGAAATTATTGTCGTTTTTAAGTTGTAAAGTGGCGTATCTAATTCTTGGACGTTTGCCTTCCCATATAAATCGAGACCCGCGCCTATCCCATTTCGGAAATTGGTCACTCTGAATAATCACGGGCAAGGCTGAAAAGGAAAAAAAACACGCCAGACAAGATATTCATTTGGACCACGCTTATCCTTCTGCGTATTCCCATTGGGTGCGTGAGCCACTTTTCCATATCGCCCCTTATGGCTCGGTCAATTTGTTTTTGTTTTCTATTTATTTTTTCCAAAATACTTTATTCATTTGGCATGCCACTTTTACTTGCCATTTTTCTCATTCTTTAGTCCGTACACAATTCAACATAATGTCACTTTGTAGAGCAAGACACTTGACCCTTTTTGTGCCGGTCAGTCCGCTGCCCTCCGGCCGCCATCTGTGGACCGTTCCGGCCTCGACCCACCAGCGTTATTCAGAAATATTGTTGGCCCCCGCCCTCCCCACAAAAAAGAGGAGCGATGCTAACGGCAGAGCTTTATTTAAAGATCATTGAATGGATGTATGGATGTTTGTGTCAGAAGAGCTGTGAAACAGCAGCGTGCCTGTATTTCCTGATTTTGACAACACGGAACCAGCGCCACCCACCTGCTACTGGGGCATACCATCACAAGATGGGGCGGTGGTGGGGGTCAAGACCACAATCGCTTTAACAATCATAAGTTGGCTAATTTACTATTCAAATCCGCTTACTTGATAAGGTGCTCATTATGGTGGTAAGTGTTTTGTCAAACGGTTTGACTTCCCCTCTGATGTTTGTTTGTGTCCTGGCTCCTCCTCCTCCTTATTCGTCTCCTTTCTTCTTCTCCACGAGCGTGCCCAATGCAGGAAAGTACGCGCAGTTTGTTTTATCGGGATTGTGGTGTTTTGCCTTGGCCTCGCTGCAAAACGGGCCAGGCAGCGGATGGGGCGCTCGCTCGCTGGGCGGCAACTCAGACGTGCGAGAGCGTGAGTAGAGCTTCTTGGTTATGGGGAGGGGGGACTCAATTTGGTGGTCGGGGGTGGGTCAAGGCGGCCCTAAACAGGTCGGTGCGGGTGTATTTATAAAAAAAAAATAAAAATAGTGTCACTGCAACTCACTCTCCACTCGACGGTACTCGAAACCTTTGTCTTTGCCGAAACACGGCTGTCCTTCCGCGCAGTCTGCAGGAAGACGACGTGATTGCGCTTTTCTTCTTTCAACGTCAACATGACGACTGACTTACCACCAAGTGAGCGCTCGCACATGTACACCAACGAGGATCCGCACGAGCCGCGTCTCCACTTGCCAGGCTGGTTGGGTTTGTACTCACCTTGGTTGACGTACGCGCAGGACTCAACATCGGCGCTGTCAAGAGAAGCCATGAAAAGTGAGACACATCTTGGAGTTTTTTGGGACAAATTGAAGGTTTTTCCCTCTTTTCTGATGACAACTTTTTTTTCCTCGTCACGTGCGCTCTCTCACAATTTTAAAACATGCTCCAATATCTCAAGATGTGTCGTGCCTCACAATCAAAGGACGCAAAGACGTGACTGTCTTACCTTCTGTGATGACCATCGGCCCAGTTGGAGTGGGTCGCCGTCACACGGGCGTCGGACCAAGTCAGCTTCTTTGTCACCGCGTCATACTGACACCAGACCGCGTCGCATTTCTGCAAAGACCAATCCCGGTTGTCAATCGAGTACTTGTAGAAAAGCGACCGCCGCTTGCGCTTCCGTCTCACCAGATTGGAGAGTCCGATCCAGAACGGGTCCACGCCCATTTGCTCCTTCACGAAGGCTTCCTCGTGTGACGAGGCGATGGAGACCAGGTCGCCGCCCTCCCAGACGCAGTCGTAACGGGCCCCCAGCCAACCGTTGGGGGTCGCCATCTTGTAGCAGCTGGAGCCAAAACGGAGCCACCCGTCCTGACATGTTGACTCCTGAGCATCTAAGGACACATTTTGGGATCATTCTGACACAACAGCACATTTGCCTTGGTCATTTTTCATCATTTTGTGAGAACAGCAAATTCAGCTAACAAGCAGTCAAGGATGCAGTCGCCTTTTTTAAAAAAATTTTTTACAAACAGCTACAACATCAATCTTGCTGTTTTAGTTTGCCTTTTGCACTGAATGGGACGCCAGGCGGTGTACAAGAAAGATTTTGTTTGCATTTTCACGTTCGAGGCGCATCTTCATTTCTAATTCGTATGCATCAGCATTTCATGATAGTCGTGCAGTTGCAGACCAAAAAAAAGCAAAAGCTTCATCTTATTATTTATATTTTGACTGATTCAATTCTAGCAGACAATTTCGTTTTTGACCTGACATGAAGTCTTTGAAAGACTCGCTGAAACAGGTAAAAATGAACCTGAAAGGAAATTGTCTGCTTTAAATGAATCAGTCAAAATATAAGCAAAAGCTTCAATTGTGCTCCCATTTTAGTATCTTCAACGTTTTTGCACTTCCTTTGTACGAGTGACATGCATGTTTTGGGTCATTTTTTTATTTTTTATTGTGGTCGTTGTTTCGGCATCTTGTGAATTGCTATCATGATGTTTTAGTACTCGAAATGGAAAAAAAAAAAAAAAAAAAAACAGACGGTCAGATTTCACACTGCCAGGATTTTAAAAAATGTGTGTGTTTTCTTTTTTTTAAACAGGTGACGACAAAGACAAGTTATTCGATGAGAACATCCGCACTGCCACAATGACAAAAACAAATCCTTTTTTGCTGCCCATGACAAAGATCAATGGAATTTTACGCTAATTAAAACTGTGTTTCTGTTACTACTTGCTCTGCGGCAATTGACCTTTTTTTATTGACCTCATTTTTGCTCGTTTTCTTAAAATCCTAAATGGTATTCAAATGCACTGAATAGCCATTCTTGACAGTGACAACGACATTAAACTTTGTTTAAAACTGCCAAACTATTGAATGTTAAAACTCAAGAAATGTGCCGTTTGATCACTGACCAAAATTTGTGCGGATGAAATGAATCTCGCGACCCGACGCCTGCGTTTTGTGTCGTTGAAACAGGAAAAGTGGGAAAGTTGCAGCGCGTGGAGCAACTTTCCAAGCCCGTTGCTCGCTGCATTTTCGGGACGAGTCACGGAAGCCAAGAAGGTATACTGACGGCCGAGGAGGGAGACGACATCAAGAAGTCGCTGGATTTTCTTGTCTGCTATCAAAATGCAGCAGAAAGAGATGGAGGAGGGAGTTGAAGCGGTGAAGATCCAAAACGCTGAGAAAGATTTTGCGGCGCAGGGAGTAGGAGATGGAGCAACACTCCAGGATCAATGATTTGACCGTGACCGTGACCGGACTCCGAATCAAACCCCCATCATACGCCCGTGCGGTGACCCGACGAGTTCCATGGGATGGCAGCTGCACTCAGCAGCAGGTGGCTGCGTTTCTTCTGCCTAAAGGTGTTGAATTGGATGTTGACAACAGAGGGCCATGTAACCCACAGAAGCGCAAAAAAGACTATCCCAGCAATCTTTGGGCAGTAGGCGGGGCTAACACCATGAACGGGTTGCCAGCCAATCGCAGGGCACACATAGACGAACAACCATCCGCACTCACACTCATACCTCGGGGCAATTTCGAGTGTTCAATCGACCTGCTGTGCATGTTTTTTGGAATGTGGGAGGAAAGCGGAGTACCCAGAGGAAACCCACGCAGGCACAGGGAGAACATGCAAACTCCACACAGGAAGGCCGCAGCCGGGATCGAACCGACGCCCGATGCTGTCTCTCACTGTGAGGCCATTGTGCCGCCCCGACAGAGAGAACAATATGTACAAAAATGTCCAGTGTGTTGGTACTTTGTGGGCGCCAGTTAATAAAGACGTCAAGTTATTCGGCCACGACACAACACAAAGTGAGGCCATGCACGTAATGTGTAAATGTTGATTTGTTGTCAATCTGTCATCATGGATTCAGCTGAAGACATAATTGGCGGATTGATTTCTCAAAAGAATGTCAAAAGCATTGGCCCAGTGACGTTTCTTTGTGGTGATTGGCGAATGCAACACGTTATGGACCAAAAAAAGCAGAGAACTCATTAAGTACCGTAAACCACCAGACACATTTGCTCAGTTCAAAGCACTTTCTCTTTTTCACATATTCGCAAGTTTGTGCCTTTGATGGGCTTCAAGACATGTACTGACCGAAACGTTGCGGGTCAGCAGGGAAATAATTGTGTTCTTTCCCTCTCAAAATCGGGTTAAAAAAATCCAAATGATTTCAAGACCACACTAAACGAGAAGACGACCGCTCCGGTACCACCAATGTCAATCAAGCTACTAACAACTGGTAGTTTTTGGAGAACCCAAACAGAGCTATCAAGGGAATATGAATGTGCTCACCTGCAAAAAAGACCCACGCAGCGTTCAAGGCGAGGACGAGCGCCAGGAGAGTGGCTTGCGGCGTCCGCATCGCCCGCGACGTGCCAGATTTCACGCAGAGTGCGTGGCCGTCGGGGACGCAGGCAAAAGTTCAGCTCAAACCAAGTAATGGACTGACTAATGCCCATTTGTTGTTTTGCCGCTCAACCTCCCTCCACTTGACGTAACAAAGCGTATGCTTAATTCCTAAGTCAACGTGCACGCCTTTGACGTGGCGAAGGGGCCGTAACGTCAATTGGCCGCTTTGTACAGTTGTTTTTGATATATTATATATTTCTTCACAGCTGGCGCTGCAACAATGCACTTTCCATACGGTGTAATATCAATGAGCAGGATAATCAAACGCACATTAAAACACATATTCAGTACATACACGAAGAACAGCAGAGCAGCGACAGTCTCATGTTGAGTCGCATGCTAAAGAATCAAAAAGAAAAAAAAAATTCTAAATCTTCAGACGACTTTGAAAAGTGAACAGGAGGGGGGGGGGCTTGCCGAACATTGAATGGAAGGTCATTCCAGAGGGTTGGCGGGAGGTAGCGTTCCTTCCACTCACGCCCTATCACACAGGTGTCAAACTCAAGGCCCGGGGGGCCAGATCTGGCCCGTGACCTCATTTAATGTGGCCCGCGAAGGGCAAATCACGTGCGTCAACTTCCCGTTTCTAGCACATTTTCTTCACTTTTAACAAGCTCGAGATATGAGATATTGCCATTTATTTGTCACCAATCCTCCTTTTTAAAATAAATGGCTTTCCATCAATTTGTTGTGTGTACGTGATAACGTAAGGTGATTGTACATTTCTATGGGTTCGCAGTCGTAACGGCCCTCTGAGGCAAACCAGAACTATGTCGTGGCCCATCCACAAAAATGAGTTTGCCACCCCTGCCCTATCAGGTCTCACTGTCATTACCCACGTGAGCATTGAAGTCCCCCAGCAGAACGAGGGAGTCTCCAGGGGGAGCGCTCCCCAGCACACCCTCTAAAGTAGTTGTGGGCAAACTATGGCCCGGGGGCCACATGTGGCCCGTTAAACGTTTTAATCTGGCCCGCCGAACTTGAGAAAAATTAAATGAATAAACCTTGTTAATGTTTTATTTTCTAAATACCGTGGTTTTTTTAAAGGCATATATATTGTTGTAATTCTTTTGTTCACTTTCTTTTAAAATTAAATGTATTTTTTTTAACCGATCAGATGAGGTTCCCAAAACACTCCATCCATCTGCTCCTGGTCCGGCCCCTCTGTCAAATTTTAGAACCCATTGTGGCCCGCCAATCAAAACGTTTGCCCACCCCTGCTCTAAAGACTCCAAAAAGGGTGGGTACTTTGAACTGCTGTTTGCTGCATAAGCACAAACAAGTGCTGACCTTAAGGCGGAGGGAGGCTACCCTCTCGTCCACCGGGGTGAACCGCAACGTACAGGCGTTTTCGATTCAATTTTTTTAAAAATGTATAGTTTATTCAACTACTTTCATTTGTTTCAACTCAGAAGTACACATTTAACATTTAATTAAATCTATTTTAGCAATCCCTGACTCCTTTTCTGCTACGCAAACTTAGCAACATGTGAAAAAAAACAGCACCATGAAAAATGAATGTTGTGCTAGTATAAAATAAATGATCTGAGAAGTAACCTATTTTCTGTGGTGCATTCTAAGCAACAGATTACAGCATATTTGACAAATAAACAGCTCCTTAGGAAATAACAGTTAGACGACCAACGTTTCTTTATGTCACATTCCTTCAACATGATTTGTCTGTTGGCCGCCTTGTTTTTGTTTTTTTTTTCTTGTAAAGTATATTTTCAGCATCAGCAACTTGTTAAGGAAAAACAGGACCTTAAACTTAAACTCTTGGGTTAAAGTTAAGTTGGAACGATATAGGCTATATACGGTATGTAAAAAAAAAAAATTAAAATATTTTTTATATTTATTTTATACATGAAATTTATTTTTCTGTCGTGCATCTTCAGCAGTCGAGGATACATAAAAAAGACAATTATCTTCCTTAATAGTGTGTTATTTGAAACATCGTTCTTTTTCAAAAGGGAGTAATTGTAACACAAACTCATCCAAATACAGCGTGTATCATCTTGGGTGCTTGACTGTATTTTCAGTATCGGCAGAAAATAAACATTTTATCCCTGAAATATTTTTTTTAAACCACTGTACTTTGTGTTCAAATAAAGATGTTTTGGAGTGTATTTTACAACTCAAAATATTTTAAAATAAATAAATCAAATCCAAAAAACAAAACAGGTATAGTGGCGTTTGGGCACTAATTTCCATCCTCCGCAACTTCTTTCAGACTTTTCTGCTTAAATCACCAGTCGTGTGACTTTCGAGCACCCGTGTCTGAATAACGTCGCATTTCATGTCCCACTCGGCAATGATGTCAAGTGCCGTAACGGTCAGCTGGCGCAGTGGGGGTTGCTGACAAAGACCTTGCTAATTTGACAAATCAGGAATTGCACTATTGGTGAAACGTTCCACTCCTTTTCCCATTGAAGTGATGTCGGCGTAAATGTGTCACCAGTTAGCATCGTGTGACACTCGCGACATACTGTTCAAGTTGTAGTCCACGACACGCTTTCCATCTGGTGCATACTTAATAAGGAAAAAAATACTTCCAAACGCTAGATGTCAAGTTTGGTGGAGCTTCTTCCACTTCAGGTATATGTTTCGTTGTGGCGCTTCGCAATGTTGCGACGCTTTCGGAGCATATGATGCACACTGGGTTTGAATCGACAGCAGCCAGAACGAAACTAAATTTCTCCGTCCATTCATTTAAAACAACACGCATCGACCTTGCTAACTGTGCCACAATTATTGACCACGACCTTGCTAACTGTGCCACAATTATTGACCAATCAGGAGTCGGACACTGTCACGTCATGGTGCTGAATTTGTGTTTGCGACTGTGTTGCAACTTTACGGTAACTGAGTGTCACAATTGTCTCGCGAGATTGTTCATGCGAGTGAGGGGAGTTGTTCGACAAGAGCCTCTTTGTCATCATTTACAGACACGAGGGCTGATTCTGATTGGCTCTTTACTGTCCAATCGCGTTTTACAACAGTACGCCGTCCAGGACTCAAACACAAACTGTCATGATCCGTCCTGTCATGCCGTGTCTCCTTGTTGTTGTTTTTCCAGCTGAGTGGGCGTTTCCCTCCAGCCACTCACCTCCTCGATTCATGCCGCCCTAGCGGAACAGACGCGCCCACCGGTCGCGCACCAGACTCACATCAACGCCATGATTACCGGTCTACATAAGCCGAGGGAACGGACTCCTCGGCGTCGGAATATTGCTTCATCGCTCACGATTCATGATCCCACGCCTCGATCTCGTACCTTGTCCTCGCTCTGCATTTGCAGTAGACGCTTTATGTTCTCTCGTTTTTGTCAAGCTAAGGCTACTCTCGTTTTGGTTCTCGTTTGCTCCTTTGGCTACCTCTTGACCTTCAGCGGTAAGCAATTTATGTTCTTCGTTCCTTGCCTTTTGCAAGCACTTTCTGTTCCGCCGTCAGTTCTTTCTTTCCTGGCGCGACCTTTCCGCCAGCGTGTTTCGTTCACTAGTTGTCGGCACTCTGAATGTATTGATTGGAAGATATATCCTATTTGTAATAATAAATACCCTTGATAAATCACATCTTGCTGTGTCTGCGATTTTGGAGTCCACTTCGCAACTCCCAGCGTTCGCTGGGAGGCGCGCACAACGCAGTCGATTGAAGGGTCTTCTGGATTCGAACGGCTGTTCTTTTTTGTTTTCAAAAATTGTTTTTTTTGTTTTTTTTTTCAAATATTGTCTGGTTCAACAATATTGTCCCTTTAGTTCTAGATGCTTCTATAAACGTTTTTTATTTTTAATAATCAAACATCAGCAGGGCAGCAGCAGACCCGAGTGCATCGCTGGCTTAACTGCTTCTTCGCTCGCTTTGACTCGCCCCAACCATCACACCCCCGCACTTCATGCCTCAACTCCCACCCACTCACCGTCGAGGAACACGATGTGAGGCGCGCGCTCCTGGCCATTAACCCCAGGAAAACTACCAGACCCGATGGAATACCAGGCAAGGTCCTCAGAGCATGTGCCCACCAACTGTCACATGTTTTCTGCAGGGTCTTCGACCGCTCCCTGGCTCAAGCAGTCATCCCCTCCTGCTTGAAAACTTCCACCATTATTCCCGTCCCCAAAAATTCAACCACAATCCACCTGAACGACTACCGTCCTGTTGCTCTCACGCCAGTCATCATGAAGTGCTTTGAGAGACTGGTTCTCCAGCACATCAGAAACTGCCTTCCTCCCACCCTGGACCTCTACCAGTTTGCATACCGGGCTAACAGATCCACTGAGGACGCCATCGACACTGCTCTGCATGTCGTGCTGGGCCACCTGGAACAACAGCAGAGCTATGCCAGGATGCTCTTTGTGGACTACAGCTCGGCATTCAACACAATCGTCCCGGACATCCTCGTCGCCAAACTGGACATTCTCAGCCTCCCCGCCCTCACACGCACCTGGATTAAGGACTTCCTGACCAACAGACCCCAGACTGTGATGCTCGGCCCCTACACGTCCTCCACCCGTACGCTGAGCACCGGTTCCCCTCAAGGATGCGTGCTGAGGCCTCTCCTATACGCTCTCCTCACCGACAACTGCAGCCCTAGCCACGGTAACAACACCATCGTCAAGTTTGCTGACGACACGACAGTGGTCGGTCTGATCTCGGAAGGCGACGGGACAGCCTAAAGAGACGAGGTCCAGAGACTGACGGCTTGGTGCGAGGACAACAGACTGCAACTCAACATTGCAAAAACAAAGGAGATCGTCATCGACTTCAGGAGGAACAAGACGGTGCCGCCCCTCCTCTGCATCAAAGGAGTGTGTGTGGAGAGGGTCCACACGTTCAAGTTCCTGGGAGCGCAGATCTCCGATGACCTTTCTTGAGCACACAACACCACAGCAGTGGTAAAGAAGGTCCACCAGCGTCTGCACTTCCTGAGAGTCCTCAGGAAATTCAACCTGGACAGGAAGCCGCTGCTGGCCTTCTCCCACTCGTCCATCGAGAGCCTGCTGACATCCTGTGTCTCCACCTGGTACGGCGGCTGCACTGAGGCGGACAGAGTGAGGCTCCAGAGGACGGTCAAAACAGCGCAAAGGATTATTGGCTGCTCTCCCCCCTCCCTGTCGGACATCTATACCACCCGGTGCCTCAGCAGGGCTCTCAATATCGTCAAAGACGATACTCACACCTGTTCGACGTGATGCCCTCTGGCAGGCGCTACAGGTGCATCAAATCAAGGACTAATAGACTGAGAAACAGTTTCTTTCCAAGAGCCATCTCCATTCTAAACTCTCACACACACACACACAACCACCCTTACCTTGCAGAACAGCAACGTGATGTGTTTTTATATATCCTATCCAGTATTAGTTTCCATTGCACTAACTATTCTCTTATTTATCTAATTTATAGATTTATCTGAATTATTGTTGTGTTGCACTGGAGAGGGGAGCTCTCTAATCTCGTTGCACACTTGAGTACAATGACAATAAAGGGATTTCTGATTCTGATTTCTGATTCAGCGTAGGGCCAGCAAGAAGGCCTTACTGTCATCAAGTTGTGATCTGATTGGGTACTGCAACTGTCTATCAAATCTGAAATCTCATTGACTTTGACAGAAGAGATGCCCGCACGATTGTATCCGAAGGCCTCGGAAAGAATAGTGCGTGCTACTGCTACTGTGAAACCTGCCTGGCAACATGAGCTAGCGGAATTCTGATTGGAAAAAAATTTCACCTAAAAATACAACACAAGGATATAATATGACATCAATGTGAAGAATATGATCAATTTTTTTCTTAATGTTACGCCAGCAGGGAAGGCCTTGATGGCTCGCCACTGAAATCAAGTAGAAATTAAAGTAGAAACATGAGCCAAGACTCAAAAACATGACACAATCTATCTAATGGAGATACACATGGAAGCAGACACGACGATGACCACATCGGACTGAAGCATAAATACTTTTATAACGTTACAATTCTTTTTTTTTGTTTTTTGTGAAAACTACAAAGCACTGACGGGAAAGTGAACGAGTTCCTCCAAAGTTGGCACCTGGAAGTAGAAGAAAAAAATATAGAGTTAATGATAGTGTCGCGGGGATTTCTGCGACAACACAATCCAGGAAAACATGTGTGAGATAGCGTGGGAACACGGCACAGTGACGGGTGACGTCGGCGTTACCGTCTTGCCCGGCCCGACGCTGAGGTCGTTGATCCTGTAGAAGTTCACTTGTCCGCTGGAGTCCCCGACCAAGATGCAGTCGGAGCCCCTGGCGAACAGCATGGACGTCAACTTAGTGCCCCGTGCGGCCGGCGCCACGATCACGGGGTCCAGCCTGAGAGAAAAAATTTTAACATACATCAAGACCACTGAAAAATCAAACGAAAATAAGATCAAACGGCTCACTCGCTGAGACAAAATGGAGGAGGGAACGTTGTCTGCAGAGCGAGCACCATCACTTTGTAACGTTACATAACTATATGGCTTCAATCAGAAAGTCTTTTGTCATAAATACTGAGTGTTATTCTTCGCGTAAGTTCATTTCATCACCTGAGACGAAACTCAAATAGAAACGCAAAAACATGAATGCAGTCCAAACAAGACTTATGTAGAAACACTGCACACGCGAATCAAATAGAAACATGACTCTGGAAACACCGAAGGACTCAAGTCGTAACATGAAACATCGACTTAGTAAGTTGAATCATGACTTACGTACAAAATAAAACTTGACTTGTTATATGACTAAACATAGTTGTCAAAATTAGGTCGGTGCATATTGAAAGTGTGCATGAGAGAGCGAGCGAGAGAGAGAGATGACAGCATGCCACACATGAGACCCGTCTCCATGACGATGCATTTGCTTTTGTCCGAGACGCAATCAGAATCAAAATAACTCCAAACTTTTGATTAATTTTTTTATCCCCATGAGCGCTAGTTGTCACTTTGCACGTCGAGGTGCCATACGGCTGTCACAAATCCGCCTGCGCCATATTTTACATTTTAAATGATCACAAAAAGCTTACAAAGATGAAAACGGAGGATATTTTGTAAACAAATATTATCGTTCGTTTTAGTTAGTTTTGTGAGCCGACTATGTTGTTCTCTTTTTCTTTTTTTTAATTATAATTTTCGTTATTTTGTTTGTTTTCATTTACGATAATAACCTTGGACTCAACCAACGCCATGAAACACACAACTAACCTTACCTTTTAGAACTGCAACACAATGTGTTTTATATATTATTTATTCAATTTCATATGTATTTTTATTTAATTATTCAATCTTTAATTCATTTAATTGATATATTTAATTATATTATTAGTTTTATTGCACTGAAGAGGGGAGCTCTCCGATCTCGTTCTACACTGAGTACAATGACAATAAAGCGCATTCAGATTCTGATTCTGAAAGTTATGCAAGTGGAAATCTGACTCAAGAAGACATAAAAGTATGTCATGTAGACTCACAAGGAAGCGTTCAGGTCCCAAATCTCCAGCTGTTTGCTTTTGACGGCGGAAAACACAGAAGGCCAGAGCGGGGACCACCTGACGGACAGCACGGGACTCTGGATGGTGATGAAGCCCATTGCCGGCGTCAGGCAGTCCTCCTTCCACAGCTGGACGGTCCAGTCGGCAGAGCCACTCAGGAAGACGTCGTGGCTGAACGGGGACCATTCCACTTGGTTGACGGGGCACTGCAGCGACACGAGAAGGAACTGAGACGTCGCGTAACCGTCGTCGGCGACGTGGTGATGAAGATGATGGTGACGGGTGCTTGACTTACAAGGTGTTTCTGATAAAGGGCCAGGTAATGATGATGGTTGGACAAGGAGCACTTGTGGATGACGCCCTCTGACGTGCCGGCCAAGTAGATACTGGGATCCTAAAGACAGGATTTATGACATTTTGTCATCAGATCAAAAAGCATGACGGGATAAAATTTCAACGTACTGTGGGATGAAAATCCAAGCAAAGACCAGGCGTAGCCGTGGAAACCAGAATGCCCTCTCTCTTGGTTTTGTTGCCTTCGGCCTTCTTGATGCCGTCTTGGATTCGCCTGAGCTCTAGCATGCCTGATGATTGACGGGGAAAAATGTGTGTGAACAGTGACAAATAGAGATCCTGTCTGCCAGTTCAAATCATCAATACTTGCTTCAAGCTAATTATTTCCACTGCTTTGACATTTACTGTCAAACTAACATAAAACAAAAACAATTAAAACATTGTGTATTTTAAAACAAGCCCATAATTTGCCTTGATAATACACAATGCGAAACACCGGAAGTGTGCCAACATTTAGCGTTGGTGTTACGGTGTTATAATGTCTGGCCCAGTGCTTCTCAAATAGTGGGGCGGGCGCCCCCTGGGGGCGCGATGTGAAGCTGTGGGGCGTGTGACCATGGGGAACATGCTTTTTTTCCCCCTCCATATTACAATAACGTGTAATTGCACATCCACTCCAGTAGATGGCAGTGGCGCTCTTCTTGCCCATTGCACGCAGCGAGTATTAACTCGACGGAGTAGGGGTTTTTTTCGCAACGAAAATGCTATTATTTATAGTTGTGGCGGAGAGTGGGTGGTGGTGGTGGTGGGGGCGCGAATTGTTTTCTTCATGCTCAGGGGGCGGGGCGTAACAGAAAATAATCGAGAAGCACTGGTATAACCCAACAGATACTGTATCACAAATGGAGCTGCAACACATGAATACAAACAATACAAAACTTATATGGATTCTTTATCCTCTATGAAGAGAATATAAGATTACTGCAGCTGACTTGTGAAACTATTCTTTGTGCGTGTATGTCTGCATTATACTGCCCCCTGATGGCCAAGGCGTTTAGGAACACAACATGGGGCCCCATCAAATACAATTACAATGTGTTTAAAAAGTGTGGATGAATCAGCTTATAACGCAAAAGGGGTAAACGGTTTTTTTTTAAATTGAATTTGGTCATGCTTTATTGCAGATTAGCAGCTATTTAGCATTGTCTCCTACCTACACCCTCCAGGCCATGGCTGCACAGCAGCCACTTGAGGACATGTCCATCCTCCGACACAGACATGACAGATTCAACCATGTCCTCCTCGGAAAGGGACATCTCCTGCCTGGCCCAGGTGACGTGCCACACGGGGTGAACGTGCCTCCTTCTGGAATTCCTACACAGGAGCAAAGAAGTTGCCAAATGGATGTTTTGAGATTGTCACAAGTGTTGGTAATTATCCAATTTCATTTAATTTTCTACAAAAATGTCACTGTGCGGTAGAAACTGGCGTTGGTGACAAGCCTCACATGCTGCTGGCGAGGAAGGTGCAGCTTTCTCGATTGTGCACGCTGAAGATGGCGACCGTGCCGTCGTGCATCCCCACCGCTAACTTGTCGGGGTTGGTGGAGGAGAAATCCAGCGATGTGATGCCGCAGTGACAGTGGTAGAGACGCTCTGGCCACTGCACACAGAACAACGGATTGGAATCAGTCATCCTGGGTTGAGTGCAATCTTGTAAATGTCTATGTGAAGACTTCAGAATCAGAATCCGAATCAGAAATCCCTTTATTGTCATTGTACAGTGTGCAACGAGATTAGAGAGCTCCCCTGTCCAGTGCAATACAACAATAATCAAATATATAAATTAGATTAGGGAAAAAAAAGTCTAAAGTAGAAGCACAACTTGAAAAATGACACAAGGAGGGAAAAAAACTCAAGTAGAAAGAAGAGTCAAATAGAAACAAAAACATATGACTCTTGAAACATGACTCAGATAGAAACATGATTCTACTAACATGACTCAAGATTCAAATAGAAACATGACTCAAGCAAAACAAGACTCACATAGAAACACAACTCAAGGGGATGCATGAGACTAGAAAAGACTCTGGTAGGAACTTCGAAACACTGAGTCGAAATGTGACTCCAGAAATGTGACTTAGCTAGAAAAATGACGACTCAGGAAGAAACATAACTCTAGAAAAATGAATCAAGAATAAAAACAACATGAAAAATAACCCAAGTAAAACAAGAAACATGACTTCAAGTCAAAAACAACTCTGAAAAAAAATCAATCAAGTAGAAATAAGAAAGATGATTCAGGTAAAAAAATGAAACAAAAAAAAAAGAAACAAAATGAAAGCCCAAACATGACTCTAGAATCATAACTCAAGTCGAACGACTCCAGAAACGGGACTGAATCAGAAACACGACTCAAGCAAAAATATGAAACAAGACTCACAGAAACATAAAACATACCTTGTGTTTTGGAAATATGAATCAAGTACCCAAGTAGAAACACAACCAAAGTAGAAATATGACTCAATTTAAACATTATTTAAGATTTGAGAGTATACAAACATAAGTGATGCAGAAACCTGATTGGAGTAGAAACATGCCTGAGCAAGGCATCACAAAATGGAATATGAATGACATACGCTCAGGTTCTTTATGGACCAGCAGCAGATCAGGCCTTTTTTCCCAGGGCTGAAGGCACCATAGCCCACTGCCAGCAGATCCTGACACGGCGAGAACACACACACACACACAATGAACCGCGGTATAGCTGGGCATAAAGTGAAGTTTTCATGGATGTGTCTACAAAACCAGTACCAAAAGATGGAGAATCAAAACAGATTTGTCAGCAGAAATCTTACAAACCCCAATTCCAATAAAGTCAGGATGTTGTGCAAAATGTAAAGTAAAAAAAACAATTTAATGCACTTCAAAGACAAGATATTGAATGTTCAAACTGTTCAGTGGCGGGCCGTGCATTTCACACGTTGGCCTTCAGTGAAGTCCTACTTAGTCCGACTTGAAGAAATACTCCTCATAATACCATCATTTATGACACAATGGCTGGAGAAATAACAAACAGAAACACATTTTTGCGAGTGTTGGACGACCTAGCTTCTCTTGAAAAGTCAGACTTGAAAATGGTCTGGACTGCTGGCATGTTCAACTGTGGAATGTTCCAAATAGCTATTCATCAGTTTGAACATTAAATATCTTGTCTTTGTAGTGTATTTGATTAAATACATGTTAGGTGTGAAAGGATTTGCATATCATTGCATTCTGTTTTTATTTCCATTTTACACAATGTCCAAACTTCATTTGTAGTTCCTGACGTCTTTCCTACCTGGTTCTGTTTGTTCCAAGCCATGCAGGTGATGTTCCATCCTTTGGTGAGCTCGCAACTGAAGGTCCAAAGAAGTTCCAGAGATGGACTGGCCTCTTTCTCTTCCTTCTCTTCTTCTTCTTCTACCTTTTCCTCCTCCTCCTCCTCTTTAACCTGCTCCTCCTCCTTTACCTCCTGCACCTCGGCCCCCATCTCACCAACTTCCTCCTCCTTCTCCTCCTCTTCCTCGTTGAGCTTCTCAGAGTTAGGCATGGTGACGGAGGGGAGTTCTGAAAACAATGTTGACTGGTCATTAATCTGAAACAAACATCTCCATTCGTCGGGGACGCCAGAAAGCGTGCGCCACCTTTTATCTCGGGGAGGTTTCTGTACGCGGCCAGCTTGGGTTGAAAGATATTGGCGACGAGGCAGCGTTCCATGATGAGCAAGTTGCGCTTGAACGTGTCCGACTGTAAGATCAGTTGAAGCTCTGGCTCGTCGCTCAGATCGCCTCCTTGGAGCTTGATAGCGAACAGGGAGCTACCGGTACTGGCTGAGCACACGTGAGACAAAATCAACAGAAGCTTCTTTCACTTAGTGTCCATTCATTCATTCACCTGTGCCTTTTGTATGGAGCCCAACACAGCGATATTGTTGTGCCGTGTTAAATCACAGGTGTCAAACTCAAGGCCCAGGGACCGGATCTGGCCAGCGACCTCATTTCATGTGGCCTGTTTCGGGAACAATTTCTTCATTTTTATCAACATTGAGCGCTGAGATATTGCAATTTATTTTTTACCTATCATCCCCTTTTAAAATTAATTGAAAGATTGCTGAACAAATAATTACTTACCGGCTTCTGATTTCAAAACTGACTTTCCATCAATTTGTAACATACGGTGATCATACATTTATATGGTTTGACAGTCATAACGGCACTCGGAGGGAAACCAGAACGACGATGTGGCCAGTCCACAAAAAGCAGTTTGACACCCCTGATCTAGATACTGAATGACGGCCATGAAATGAAGCAGAAACATGACTAAAGAAGAAACAGAATTCAAGTTGGACGTGAAAATTAAATTAATTCATTTTGTGGGTCAGTGACAATGAAAATAAAACAAGCTGTTTTATTTATTTATTTATTTATTTATTCCTTCATTTATTTATTTATTTATTTTTTTACCGGTGCCAACTGTGCTGATACTACTGAAGCTTCCCATCCGCTTCGGAACTTTGGTAATGCCCAGCGTGCTTTCCGCACTGCCGGCCTGCTCCGCTTTCAAAGCTTCGTTTTGGAACGAGTCATAAATTTCCCAGATGGTGGCGATGGTGCCTGTCAAAGAATTCCATCTTGAACAAACTGAGCGGACAGCAGATCTCGTGTCGATCTTACCTTGATCGTGCATGACAATCTTTTCGCTCTGGACTTTTTTGTGTTTGGCCGCGCCGACAAATGTCTGCATGGCTCGCTCGACGTACTTGTCGTTGCCCAATCTGTTGTTGCACAGCTCAATATAGAGGACGTTACTCTCTCTGAAAATACATACAACATTACACGTTGATATAGCAGTGCTTCTCAACTAGTGGAGTGCCCCCCCGCCCTTGGAGGGGGGGGGGTGCAGTGCGATGAGGAGCCTTGACCCTGGGAAACATGCTTTTTTTCCCATTGTACTACAATAAAGTGTAATTGCACATCCACTCCAGTAGTTGGCAGTGGCGCTCTCCTTGCCCATTGTGTGTCAGACAATGAATGGATGAATGAATGAATAATTAGTGGCAGAGTATCAAGCGGTAGAACTTTGCAGCCATGTGAAAATGAAAATGGCGGAATAGTCACATGGACAAAAATCTTTTTCTCAAGGGTGGAGCTGGCCAGAGAGTGAAAAGTGGTGGACATGGCCACCACATAGTACTCCTTTAAAAGAACTCAACCTCAAGTGACATTAGACGGGTGTAAGACTGACAATATTTTTCAGGTCAAAGTCCTTTGCTTACTTAATGGCCTGAGCATTTTCAGCCTCCTCGGACATGCAAGTGCTGGGCACATCCAGAAGAGTGATGGTGTCCGTCTCAGTCAGGTAGATGTTCAACACCTCATCCAAAGGAATCTCCTCCACTGTCTGTTGACTCCCAGCTTGTCTCGCGGAATCTAGGAAGGGAGCAAAGAACGTAACATGCAGATATAGACACGTTTGCCATCCGGGGAAGGCGTCAAATTGGGAGGAACTAGCAACCGAGTGACTGGCTGGTGTCCAACTTGCTAAAGCCCATGTCACTTTGAGAGGCCAAAGAGGCTCTGGTCGACATGCTGGGCAGGCTGCTGCTCCACCGACATGACCTGGAAAGCAAGAAAATATGTTACGCATGAGCACAGATGATATATATTTTTTAGTTCAAAATACTGGCATTATAGAATGTTTATTTCATGAAATAAAATGTGACCATTTTCATAGGATAGCAGCCTTTTTTTCCCATTGAATCAAATAATGTGGTGGTAGATTTGGATTTGATGAAATATTTTAAATATTTGCTATTCTGTGGAATCATGTAACCTTGTTTTTTATTTCATGTAATAAAGGTTTTTCATTTCCCCAAATAATGTGATGTTAGCTGTATTTATTTTCTCAAATAATTATGCAGTAAACTTGTATTTCCTTGTATGATCAAGTCGAAAATCTTTTATTTCCTCAAGTAATTATGTAATGCAACTTTTTAAGTTTTCTCAAATTATGCCATAGTAATTTATATAATAATTTGGTCGTATATTATTTTCCTCAATTATGTAAAAGTACTTTTACTTTTTCAAATTACACCATGATAGTTTTTTATTTCCACAAATGAATTAGTATAACTTTTGCCTTGAAATATCAAAGTTATTCTACTTTTTAGTAGCTCAAATGAAAAGTGATATTTTTAATGACATTAAATAAAGATGATTTATATTTCCTCAAATAACAATGTTATAGTAATTTTTTTTCTATTAATTTGACTGTAGACTTTTATTTGGTCAAATGATAAAGCAAACTTTTTCATTTCTTTAAAACATTACATGGGAGTATATTTTCCTCTCAAATAATATGAATAATATAATTGCAATTTTTTTTTATTCAATCAGAAAGACTATTCTATTCGAATTAGCAGGCAAGTGAGACCCCTTTTTACCCGGAAGAGGGTAAAAGAGAGAATGAGGAGGATTTGGAAGTGTCCCATCTGGAGTAATAGTCATCAAAGAAGGATCTCTGAGGTTTGGAGTGTGGGTCCTTGGGCTCGGGTTCATAAAGGGGTCGAGGTGTGACATCATTGCCATCATCATCCAGCACCTGCAGAGACAAAGACATAAAATGAGCCACTAGCCGGGGAGAAACGTGCTCTGGTGGGCCTCAAACGCATTGTAACTTGTGAGCAACGTTATGCCTGACTCTTGTTTATTGTACTTAGAACAATTGTGAACTTCTTTTTACACTTGTTGGACAATTGAGAATGTTAAAGTTGCGTAATAACAATGTGATAGTAGTTACTTTTTATTTCTTCAAATAAAATGTGATAGTATATTTTAACTGGGCTATTCATGTCAACATACATTAGTTCCTCAAATAATAAACGTGACAGCAGTTTTTGGGGGAGCCAACTGCAACCACGCTAATAAACAAATTGCTACACTAATATAGTTAGTAAAATTGAAAATTGCAGTATTATCGTTTTCAAATGTATTGGACCTCGATAGTGAATGTGTACCTAATAATGAGTCCAATGAAGTTACCCGGATGGCTTTCCTCGGCGCGAAGCTTCGACCCATTTTGCTGTCCGAAAGCATCCTGGAGCCTTTCCGGCTATGGAAACCCGTGAAGCTCCCTGTGTATCTCGAACTGTGGAGGACTCGTTGCATCCCCGAAGTGGATCTTTTCATCGCCCGAGAGGAGCTAGGAGACAAAAAGAAACAGAAACGGCCAGGTTGGCATTAGCATTAGCATTAGCCGCAAGTTTGTTAAGACCAAAACAGATGGTCGCCACTCAAGACTATCTATGTACATACGCGGTTAGTGTTGAACTATTTCGCTTCATCTTTTCGCCTTTTGGTATTTATAACAAACACCTTCAACCTGGATTTCAGATGTCTCGTAACTTGACGCTCAGTATTTTTGCTGCGTTTTTAAAACGCATGTTACTCTTGTTACCATGACAACAAAACGAATGCGCATGCGTACTACGTGCAGCAGAAATACATAATTGTGATTGTTTTTATTTTAATTTTATTTTTTTAGCAAACGCAAAAATTCGCTCTGCTGTGATTGGATACTAATGCTATGATAATAAAACAAATAAATAAATAATACATATTTAATAAATAACGTGTTTCTTTTTTTTCAGCGGGAGACAGACCAAAAGTGTCATTTAAAAAATCATTCTCAAAAGTTATTATGTAGGGGTTGAATCTTTCTTCGATAAATAGTCTAGAGTCCAGATTATATACATAAATATGTGGATAATTTAACATGTTACAATTTATATATGTGTAATATTCCTGGCTGGCAGGATGAATGGACACTCTAAATCGGATGTGTTATATTATATTTTTATTTTGGGATAAGATATTTAAAAATCACATGTAGGTCGAAAACAACTAATATTTTGTCCTTGTATTTTTGTTTGTAGCTGTACAAAAAAACACAGCCACATTCGAGACGTTTACAAAATGGCATTTGCGGTACAAAAGCAATTTTGTCACAATGGTTCGACCTAAAATTGACGAGCCAATCTGTATCGAGCACTTCCGGGTTCTTCACCTTCCTCCCTCACGTGATGTGCGCATCACCACCCCCCTCTATCCTCTTCCAACTATTATCCCCATCCTCCCAGGGATTACACGGTGCCTGCCGTCTGTAAAGACCGTGGAACAGCTGCTATACCCGCACCAATAATCTCGGTCGACTCGGCGTGGAGGTCGAAGACACTTAAACGCCAGCACCATGTCCGCCAGCTCGGCTTTCAACGACGAGAAAGGGGGCTCCTCCAGCGTCGGGGAGCCCGAATATGGCCACGACCCGGCGAGTGGTGGGATTTTCTCCTCGGACTATAAAAGGTACACCTGAGCTCGCTTCGGAGGGAAAACACTGCTGACGTCCATTTTATGCGTCATTTCAATGTCAACATCTGGCCCGAATTGCGCTAGCATCAATTGAATGCCCTCCACCATCTTCGGGTTAGCTGAGTGATTGGTTAGTGGTCGTGATTTGGTTCGCTCGAACGTTGTTCCTGTGCCAATGTGACCTTATGGATTAGTTTAAAAAAATAATAATCAGAAGAAAATATCTTGAATTGCTGTACTATTAAGTGGACGTGTTAAATATGTGACGTAATCAAAGTTTAAAACGCTTCACCAAGCAGGCCTCAACTCCTTTTTATTCAGCACCATCCAGAGTGGACAGCGTCCCCCTTTTCCAAAACACTCATACAGTGAACCTCCCATATTCATGGTTTGGCTTTCGCGATAATTTTTTTTAGAGGGGGGGAGGGTCTGTCCTTCATTGTAATAATGTTTTCATGACGCCACGCACCTCTAAAGTCACCCACAACCGCCTAATTAGAGATCAACACATGTTGTTTGTTCCAGTGCTTATTGAGTTCTTGAATAGATAAATTTGATATCAAACATCAAAACATGTTTTGTCTGATTAAGCAACAACATAGTAGACAGATTGAATGTTAAAATAATCGTTAGTTGCAGCTCTATTTATGGTCAATAAATGTCATAAACTGAGGCGTGAGTACAGTCGGAATGAAATAACTTTTAATTGTCATACAAGTGTAAGGAGAAGTTAAGTACTCTATAATAAAAGCAAAATGAAATGCAAACAAATTCACACTGTCAGACAGGTATTAGCTCAGGAACAGGTCAGTGTTTGTAGCGCAATACTGTTACCTAGTTGCATTTGTACAGCTATGCATTATAATATATATATATATATATATATATATATGTGTATATGTATATATATATGTATATATATATGTATATATATATACATATATATATATATATATATATATATATGTATATATATATGTATGTATGTATGTATGTATATGTTGTCTGGTCATTCCAGCTTTATGTTGGACTGTTGCTCAGTGGATACGTGAGTAGCACATCTGACTCGTGGTTGTTGGGGTTGCAGGTTCAAGCCCGTGCTGGGGCCTTCCTGTTTGTTCATTGAAGGTTCTAAGATGTCCATATGAAGGAGTGTGTGTGTGAATTGGATGGATGATTAAGATGCGCTAATTATTTCTTCCAGTAGAGAAAACTGATTCCCTGTTGAGGTCTGAACTTGAGGTTGTGAAATCTGACCTTAGTCTGTTTGAGTAGTGGTTTGGATCGTGTTGGTGGAATCAAATTCAAAATTAGAGAAATGAAAAATAGTGTAAACATTATATATCTCGTCTTTGGTCAGTATTCAATGGAATTGGTTGAAAAGGATTTGCAAATAATTGTATTCAAATTAAGGTTTGTATATTTTCTGTGGAGTGTCTGGGGGCTCACCAGTTTTGATTCTGATTCTTTTTGTTAGTTTTTTTTTTGTACACATAAACGACATCTTAACATTTTACTAGAAAGCAATGTTCTGTTTGGCCAAACTTTCGGGTGTTTGGGAGCGTTTTCCAGGACAATCGAAAACTGTCTGTGAGGCATTCACTGGTCCAGCGCATTGTATGTTCTGTAGGTAGGTATTCTATTTGTGGGTTTTGTGCAGTGGCGGGCGGTCAAGGCCTTCAAGGCCTTCTCTGCTGGCCTAACATAATCAATAAATCATGATCATATTCTTCACATTGATGTCATATTATATGCTAGTGTTGAATTATTAGCATAGAGTTTTTATCCAATCAGAATTCAGATAGCTCATGTTGCCAGGCAGACTTCATGATACCAGTGGCACGCACTATTCTTTCAGAGGCCTTCAGATATAATCGTGCGGGCGTCTCTTCTGCGTGAGTGTGGGGGCTCATACAGTTGATAGGCAGTTGCGATAGCCAATCAGATCACGAGTTGGTTACAGTGAGCCTTCTCGCTGGCCTTACATTGAAGGTGATGAACGTGTCTTGTGATTGGATACTCACTCGTGAGGGGGCAGCATTATGTGGAATCAACATACCCAACAACAGCCAACAAATAACAATGGCCGAAGGAGGGAAAAGTGTGGATTTAATTGCGGATACACTTGCGACGCCATTTTCAAGATGGTACTTTTGAGAGAAGCTAGGTCGTCCAACACTCACTTAGTACCGTGTAAGTGTGTTTCTGGATATTATTTCTCCAGCCGTGGTGTCATAAATGATGTTATTATGATCGGGATTTATCCTTCACTGAAGGCCTACGTGTGAAGTGCACGGCCCTCCATTGGTTTTGTCAAACCCTTACATCTAACTCAACACATTAACAGCAATGTATTTTGGTTGTGCATACATGATGAGCTTGTCCCTCCGCTTTTGTGTCTGCTGACTCACCTAAAGTTTATGCTATGAGTTCTATACGGCACTAAGCATAAAGGTTGTTATCCGTCTGTGTCTGTGAGTGAGCTGTTGAGAATTATCACCGAGTTTCTCCGTCCAGGACTTGGCAGCGAGACTGGTCAAAGATCTGCCACTTTCAAACCAACGGCAATTCAACGGAAACACGGTCATACCTAAGACAAAGAAGATCTGCAGAGTGCAGTGTTAGCACACTTTAATATTCTGCAAATTTGTTGACATAGGATTCATATTCATTTTGGTGACATCCGACGGCATGTGCCGCAACTCCGACTCCCACGTCACTCACCAGTCCAGGCTCACTCTCACATTTTGTTGTTTAAGCATCTATTTTTATTCAATGTACTTGATTAACCAATAGGAGAATCGCTACAGTCTGTATTCAGTGTACTGGAAAATAATATATTCAATTGGTACAGTCGTAATTAAGGCGCCCGAAAAATGAATTATATCTCCTTTGAAAATTGTGCTTGCAGCGAAAGCTGACTGAGCTTTGGCACATCATCACAGGAGGAATCATTTTTATCTTGGTTGGGGAATTGGGCGAGGCTGCCGAGAACGCTGCTGAGTCACGTTAGATGAAGAAAACGGAATGTTTAAAAAAGAAAAAAAGAAAGATTTGATGGTGAAAATGAATGAGGGGATTCAGGATTTAAAATAAAGCTGTCGATGTTTGAGGGAGGCAGTGCTAAAGTAGTGACGTGTCATTATGCGAGAGCTTCTCCATGCATGCGTGTGTGGGGGTGTGTGTGCGTGTGCGTGGGGGTGGGGGTGTGTGTGTGTGTGTGTGTGTGTGTGCAATGACTGAGCGACAGAGAGAGGCTCTGCAACAGCGAGCACGTGAACAGCGGGGAGGGGTCGCCATGGACTCCACGCCCCTCCGTGACGAGCATCCTTTTTACAGAGCGGCTGATGGCAGCTTGGCCAGACGCAGCGACAACAGCGGCACGAGTCGCAGCAGGAACGCGAAGAATCCCCCCGGCAATCAGATTTGGATTACCGTTGTTCCCGTCGCCACGGAGACGTCTTTCTTTGCAGGAAGTGGAGCACTTCTGGAGAGGCTTGTTGCATCATCCCTGCGTGAGATGTCCACATTGCACCAGAAAATAGGACTTGTGACATTCTAGCCGTTTTGGAAACAACACAAGAGCAGATTCCAGCCTTTTCCCACTTCACTGTTGCCTCTGGGATCCTGCAAAGTTTTCTGAAAAAGAGATGACCACCATGCAGAAGCTCCTGCAGCTGCCTGTGAACGCGGTAAACATGGTGAAGACGGTGCAGAGTCAGGTGCAGGGCCACGAGGAGGACAAGAGCCCGGTGCTGACCCCCGATGGTGGGCAACAGACCTGGTACAGCGCCCTGAGGCCCGACGAGTTGCGCCACCTCCGCTCAGGGAGCAGCGGAGGAGGAGGAGGTGGTGGCGGCGACGGAGGAAGAGACCAGGAGGAACGAGCACCACTGGAGGAAGGTGGTGGTGGTAACGGGAATTCCCAAAGTCAACCTTTGCGGTAGGATGGTCGCTTGAATGCCACATGTGCCGGACTATCAATAAGCTCCAATCAGAGGAAGTGGCAAAGAGTTGTCGATTAATTTGGTCATCAATTAGATGCCGATTGTGGCGCCATTTCAAATAAGTGAATGACTGCAAGGTTCAAAATGATTTTGCTTCTTTGCGGAGCAATTTTGCGAATGAATGATTTACCGTATTTTCCAGATTATAAAACGCTACTTTTTTCCTTGATTTTGAACCATGCGGCTAATACAACGGTGCGGCTTTTCTGTAGATTTTTTTCCCACCAGTAGGGGCGCTCTATAGTTCAGAAAAGACGCTATATAAATCTCGATTTTTTTTTCTCTCTTGGGTCTGTTCTGTTTTAATGAGCAAAGTTGTTGCCGTGTTAAAAGGCACTTTTTGAACAATCTGTTTTTGTACCTTTATGTGCATTCACAGTACAAAATCGTTCTGTGTATGCAGTAAACAACTCATATTTTTTTTTCAACATAAAAACTGGCCTGGTGCGAATTGTATATCGCTTTTTTTCCCTCCCAAAAAAGAGTTGCCGCGGCTTACACGCGGGTGCGCCTTGGAGTCCAACAATTTGTTAATTTTTGTGGAGTTTTTTTTTTCCTGCGAATTAGCTGTTCCAATTTGGATGTACTCAGCCAGACATGTGAAAAGTAGCCTTGATCACCTGAGCACTTAATTGCAAGTGTTAAACACTTTGAGCCATAACATTTTTCCCAGGGGTCTTCAATCCTGTTCCTTAAGGGCCAGTTTCCTGGATGTTTTCCATCCCTCCTTGCTGCAACGCACCTGATTCCAATAATCAGGATCTTTATCCAGCTTCTGCATACGTTGCTGATGAGCTGATTGTTTGAATCAGGTGTCTTGCAGCAGGGAGTGATGGGAAAACCTCCTGGAAAGCAGCCCTTCAGGAACAGGATTTTACAGGATATTTTTTTTTCTTTTAGCTGGTGCTTCTTACAAGTTATTATATGTTTGGACAGTTGAGAGCTGCTCGAGTCATTAAGAATGCGCGCAAATAATCGGTTAGCTTGGACGTCCTGCGTGATAGCCTCAATGCAATTAGCAAACCAATGAAAGCAAGATTTCCGAGCCTCATTTGAGTATATTGTAAATCTAGAAACTTTGAATGTTTCAGCGGTGTCATGCAAATACATTTTCATATTTGCTGGTTTTCGTGCAAAAAAAAACAAAACAAAAACGTCCCAGCATCGCCCTACTGTCGTGCAGACATTCCAGGTGGAGAGTGCCTTTTTCAGGTAACCAGAGACCCAGTGTGCTGCTGTGGTTAAATAATTCAGATCCACAATTCAAAAGGCAAGAGTTGGTGTCGAATTATTGCCAGCGCTTTGGGAAGAAGGAAACCCAACCTGTCATTTTCTTCCCTAAAGTGAGATTCATATTAGCAAAACAAAACTTCTGAAATTGTGTTCGCCCAACAAAAAAATCAGCAGCTTGCTTAAGGACTGCTGTGGGATGGCAGTTCAGTTGCGTAGAAAAGGTCACTAAAAAAAAAAAAAACGCCTGAGCCAATTTCAGTTTTTCGACTTCCATCCGTCGTCATCTTGGCACACGGATTTCGGTTTGAGGTTTTAAAAAGTCAAGGTTTCCAAAACTGCTCATATTTTCTGTCACCGGTCATGATCTAAGCGGACTTATAAGCGAGGCACAATATAAATGGCTGCTTGCGAAGTTGAGTGAACAAACTGTTTCTTCCTTTTTCTTTTTCTTTTTTTTTTCTTTTTCTTGGGGGGGTGAGCAGAGAAGGGAGGGGTGAGCAGCTCCGTACAGCAAAGGAGGGAGGGAGCGAACTGAAGGAGGATGTGCAAACACAGAAACATTTCTGATCTCTATATTCATGTGTATTGTCTTTAAAAAAAAAAAAACGGTGCCAGTGGATACAAGTTAGCCCCAAGGACAACATGGGTAGCCTACAGGTCTATCCTAAAAATATCTTAGCAGTGATAGCACACTGCGATTGGCCAAGAATGAAAACAGAAGAATGTTACTGATTGAACTTAACATGTTCCACATTTCTTAATGGAACGTCGCCATCTTGGTGGATTGCGTTCGGTCCCAGACTGTGGCGCTGTGGGATGACCACTGGTTACACAATCTCAAACCAATATGTCTCTTCAATGATGACAAGCCTCATTTTTTTTCCAGTGATGGAAATGCCGCCCAACACAATCACTCTGCCTCCACCGCAATGTGTTACTCCCTTGGTGCAATAATCAGCAATACATTCCCTCTGTCTTCTCCAGCTGTTTTTTTTTTTTTTTGGGTGTGCAACCACCATACAAAACAATATTCATGTGCCACTGCAGCTATCCTTGTTTGAATTAGAACCTGTTTACCCGAGCAAAACAACGATTATATGAAACCCAATCATGGTTGTAAATTAATTAGTAGGAGCCATTATACAAATGAGCTTGAGCTGTTTGGGTGCTTATGATGGTCATATTTTCCATCCACGGATGCCCGCCATTTGAAAATCATTTTGCTGCACATCTGGTTGCCGTGGAAACTGCTTTATGGAAAGCTCTGAATGAGTCTTGTATCTTTTTCCCCCTTAACACCATAATTCACACCATAACACAGTGAAAAACCACAATATTTAGAAAATAAAACATGAACAAGGTTTATTCATTTCATTTTTTCTCAAGTTTGGCGGGCCGGATTAAAACGTTTAACGGGCCGCATGTGTCCCCCGGGCCGTAGGTTGCCCATGCCTGCCTTATTGGAACACAAACGGTGTTGCGACACAAACAGACAATATAACAATTGTCACAGGCTTGTGTTATTTATCTTTTGCAAAAAATGACCATTAGAAAAACTTAGTTGCGTGTGTGGTTTGGACATTAACCCTTGTTAAATAAAGGAAACTAAACTATACCTCAATAATTATGATTCGAATAAAATGTATTGCGTATTAAATTGAATGAGAATTGAATGTTTGAAAAGAAACCATTCTAACAGATTAAATGCGACTGATTTGTACAGTTCTTAAAATTTAAATACAACTGAACTGAACTTAAAAATAGCATTTGGGGCATTTCATTCAATCTTTAAGTACCAAACTTTGAGAATCACCACGCTAGACAAATCAACGACACTCAATTGCGACAATTTGATTTACGGTCATCATGAGGTGGTGGCAGAGTTTGATCACTCATCATAAAACAAAAAAAGAAAACGCTCATAAATCAGCTCCATAAGGTCAGAGCTTGAGCAAACGTCGCATGGTTTCGCTCTCAGGAGATTCATAGCCGAGTGGCAAAAAAGTTTGGCTGCAATCGCGCCGTGCACTCGCGTTGGGTCTTTCCATCCAAACTGCTGCAATTTTCTTCCCTCTCAGACACGACGACCTGAAGGAGATGCTGGACAGCAACAAAGACTCTCTGAAGCTGGAGGCCATGAAACGTATCGTGGCAGTGAGTAATCATTTTTCTCGATGGGATTTTGCTAAAACGCAGCTTGTTTTTTTTTTTTTAATTGCACAAGGGCACGGAAGACGAGCGGCTTGCTTGGCTGCAGTTAATGTCCTGAAACTTTAAGCGACTCACTAAAAGTCTTTTGGAGCATAAACTGCGGCGGCAAAGATATAGTCGGCTGTTAAATATTCATAACGCTTGCCGCTATCTGCTCGGTCTTGTATCCCCGCTGGAGCGAGTTTGCAAAAGCTTTAGAGCGATACTGGAAAAGTCCAAATTCGCTGCGTGTGAAACCCTGACTTGGTGCTTTTGTGTTTCCCCGCAGATGATCGCTCGAGGTAAAAACGCGTCAGACCTCTTCCCTGCGGTGGTGAAAAATGTGGCTTGTAAAAATATTGAGGTATGCCTCACCCACACGTCCTCCTCCTCTGCGTAACTCGTTTTAGGCTTATCATATTTGCACAGCGTCCTTCTGGTGTGGCTTTATCTCACCTGGAGGAAATAGCAATTTTCTTCTCCTCGCCGTGCCTTCTCATCACCGTGTTGCTTTTCGCTCCGCTTAGCAAGCAACTTAATTGCCTTTTATGTTGCTCGCAGGTGAAGAAGCTGGTCTACGTTTACCTTGTGCGCTACGCCGAGGAGCAGCAAGACCTCGCGCTGCTCTCCATCTCCACCTTCCAGAGAGGCTTGAAGGTACGTACAGAACATGAGGTGGTTTTATTGTTTGTCTGTTTGTGGACTACTTCCTGGTTCTTTGAGGATAGTAGAGTCATAATGATTTTTTTTTGGGGGGGGGATTCTTTCTGTTGATGCCAATGATGCTGGTTAACTTCAAAGTTATTCTAATTTAAAAAAAAATATATCAGGGATTTGCTAACCGGTGTGATCTAAGTCACCACATTAGCTACACGTGCAAAATCAAAGTAAAGCACAAAATATAGTTTTTAAATTCTGAGATTAAAATGATCCATGCATCCGTTCTATGAACTGTAATATTAGAAAAATATTTGACAGATAATGTAAAAATGCTAGATGAAATTGACACTAATATAAGAAAAAAAGTAGTTGAAGAAAAAAAAATCTAAGCCTTAAAATATTTTTGACAAAAATGTTAGATGAAAATATTGGGAAAAAAACATAGTGCATTAGAAAAACCGTACACAAATGGAACAAAACTGAGGAAAATATTAAATTATTTGACAAAAAAATAAAAAGTTTTGATGAAAAATATAAATGTAACAAACTATTATCTATGCAAATATTAGACAGACATACAGTATATGGATGGATAGATAAATATAACAATAGTTGTAAAAAAAATAAAAATATTAAATGCAACTCTACAAATTAAAAACTATACAATTTTCGATTAAAAAATGTAATCATTTTGAAAAAATAAAAAGCAAAAATATTATCCAGAGATGCAATGAACAAATTTCGACTTCACCGCCGTGTTTCTTCTTCTTCCTTTACAGTTTGGCGTATTGCGTTGCACGCGGGTTGGGAGAAGCCGCTTGAAGAAGAAAAATCATTTTTTGCCCAATAATAATAACAATCTCAAATGTGATTTTGCTTTATGTATACATTAAGAAATGTTTTTTGTCGCTGCGCAGTCCTGGTTGTCCATCAACGCTTGCCCACAATGAATTAACCCACCACTGCCTGTTCACTTCTAAAGGATCCCAACCAGCTGATTAGAGCCAGCGCGCTGCGAGTCCTCTCCAGCATCCGAGTCACCATCATTGTTCCCATCATGATGCTGGCCATTAAAGAAGCCGCTTCTGACATGTCGCCGTACGTCCGCAAAACCGCCGCCCACGCCATTCCCAAGCTCTACAGGTGCGCTTCCTCGAAGCGGCCCTCTTTTTGCTCACGAAGCTTGAGTCCAAATTGTGTCTGCCATTGATCCTTGTGTGTCCTCAGTCTGGATCCGGAACAGAAGGACCAGCTGATTGAAGTTATCGAGAAGCTCCTCGCTGACAAAACCACGGTGAGTGATATTTTCTACTCTCAGCAAGCCGAGTGTATTTTTTTTTTTGTTTTTTTATTTCATCTGCGTTTAAGATGTCTTGTTTTGTTGGAGGACCTTGAATGCATATATGTATGGATAATACTATTGATGAGCCCAGTGGCGGGCCGTGCATTTAACACGCAAGCCTTCCGTGAAGTCCTACTTAGTCTGACTTGAATCAATCCCCCTCATAATACAATAATTTATGACACCACGGCCGGACAAATAATATACAGAGACACATTTACACAGTACTGAATGAGTGTTGGATGACCTAGCTTCTCTCGAAAGCATTAAACATCTGCAAAAGGGGCTTGAAAACACGCCTTTGTGACATAAACATGTTGCATCACAGCTGGTGGCAGGCAGCGTGGTCATGGCCTTCGAGGAGGTGTGTCCGGAGCGAATCGACTTGATCCACAAGAACTACAGGAAACTGTGCAACCTCCTGATCGACGTGGAGGAGTGGGGCCAAGTGGTCATCATCAACATGCTGACGCGCTATGCCAGGACGCAGTTCCTCAACCCCAACATCAATGTGAGCTCCTCATCATCTCATTATCTACCATTATGAGTTTTAGCCACACAAGCACTGTATTTTTCCAAAAGGAATAGCTGCTACGTCATCACATTGTTGTACCCCACTCCTTATTTTCCAATATAGTCACACATTAGCGCGTTTAAATCAAGTCTAAATTGTGTTACAGGCACACGCAATGACACATTTTTATTCTTTAGCTTTAGATTCAACATGAGACTATCGTTGTTTCTGCTGTTCTTCTGGTTTCTATTGTATATGTGTTTTAATTTGTGTTGTAATTCCCCGGTAATTTATATTACACTATATGGTAAGCGCTTTGTTACAGCTCCAGCTGGTGTGAAATAAATATTGTATTTTTCACATCGACTCTAATACTGAGTCTGAGTCTGATGTAGTAACAAGACTGGCCTGTGTGAGGCAGTATATTGCCACAGGGAATCCAGGCTGCTTAACATTACAAAGATATAGTAGTAGAGGAAGAAATGGAAGCGGCTATGCTAACTGTTAGCTTATTTGGTGTATACATTGCAGTCGCAAACTCTACTCCTTGGCATTTTATGTATTTTTATTGTAGTGAGTGATACAGGAAACACAAATGTGATTACTCAACACAACCTGCAGCTCCTCTGTTCGTGTCCGGCAGCAGCGCGAGCTTCCGAATTAGCTCTTGTTTCATTTCACGTCCAGTTACGCATGACTCATCCCAAACGATGATTGACCAAACTGTTTTCCTAGCAAATCTATCTGTCCTTGTGATAAATATTTAATACTGTAATTGTGTGGTTTCCAATGAAAAGTATTCCATTTCCCATTGTAAGATACTTGTAATTTCAGAGTTTTGGTGCTGATTACACCTAAAGTTGACATCCTAGAATTGATTATTTCAAATCCATTCTAACTATATTTATAGCCTACCATCTATTAAAGAATTCAAATCCAAACTGCCCCTGGCTCAAACCAACCTTATTTATTTTTCCCTTTTCCATTTTTTTTTTTCAACATAGGAGTCCCTGCTGGAGGAGGGCGGTGGCGGTGACAAGACTTTCTACGGCTCCGATGGAAATGATGACGATGACGAAGATGAGGAGGACAGGGAGAAGAAGGCAGAGGCCGCCTCCCTGGCCAAGAGGAAGCCTTACGTGATGGATCCCGACCACCGGCTGCTGCTGAGGAACACCAAGCCGCTTCTGCAGAGCCGCAACGCAGCTGTTCGTAAACCGCCCACAACCTGCGTCATTAGCGCACACCATTCAATGTGGAGTCGCAGCACATTAACAAGATGTTGGAGTGCCCTCCTGCATCATCACTCTTGGATGAGGATACTTTCTCAAAGGAAATGAAGGCCTTACTGTCATCAACTCGTGATCTGATTGGCTATCGCAACCGTCTATCAACTGTAAACACCCCTCACACACACAGAATAGACGCCCGCACGATTGTATCTGAAGGCCTGGGACGAATTGTGCGTGCCACTGGTATTATGAAATCTGGCTGGCAACGCCAGCTAGCTGAATTCTGATTGGGTAAAAACTCCTAAAAATAGAAAAATAATAATTTCACCAATTACATAACATAACATAACAACATAACTACCATGTGCACCCCAAAATACTTGACTTATTTTTTTTTTTACATCTCAATGGAAATATTGATGACCTGTTCAGAAGGAAATAACCTGACCAAATTCAATGGAACTAAATTGACCACTTTTTCCAACGGCTCTTGCCACTTAACAGAAAAAGAGTAAACAAATTGAATTCCAGAATCGTTTTGGCATTGTGTGTGTGTTTTTCCTCTGACCCCCCAATTTCAGCAGACAGTTTGAGAAGCACCGTTTCAGATGCTCAAGTGTTCCATTCCCATCCGTCTGCTTCAGGTGGTGATGGCCGTGGCTCAGCTCTACTTCCATCTCGCCCCCAAAGCAGAGGTCGGGGTGATCGCCAAGTCTCTGGTGCGTCTTCTGCGGAGTCACAGGTGAGCTTGAACGCGTTCGACAGTAATACCACTTCTCCCCCCCACCCCACCCTTCAACCTGTGTTGCTTTTTTCCCAGTGAAGTCCAGTATGTTGTTCTTCAAAATGTGGCCACAATGACCATTAAAAGGAGGGTGAGTCACACGCAGACAATTTGTGTATCTGTTTATGAATGAGTGTGAAAATCGCAATGTTTCCCCCACCTTTCTCACAGGGGATGTTTGAACCTTACCTGAAGAGTTTCTATATCCGCTCCACAGACCCGACGCAGATAAAAATCCTTAAGGTATTTTTTCAATGATATTATTTCAACCTTCAAAAGTTGTTAAAGGTACTAACGTATGTTATCATTTAACTGTTATATTCTTTACAGTAATCTTTGGTTTTATTTTATTTTTTGCAGCTGGAGGTTCTCACCAATCTTGCCAATGAAACCAACATCTCCACAATTCTCAGAGAGTTTCAGGTACAACTTTTTAACAATGTCAATGTCAATGTCGACAATTAAAAATGCACTAAGCAAGTGGGTGTCTTTTTTTTTTTTTTTGCTCCGCCCCTGGCAGACATACATCAAAAGCGTGGATAAAGACTTTGTGGCCGCCACCATCCAAGCCATTGGCCGCTGCGCCACCAACATCGGAGAAGTGAGGGACACATGCCTGAATGGCCTTGTGCAGTTGCTGTCCAACAGAGACGGTGAGTACAGTACGTTGAAGCCTGACATCCACATAAGCAGTAAGTTCCCCCAGTTGCCATGGAAACAGCATAGCGCACGTGAGTAACACCTTATCGACATGTGTCTTGCGCTCGCAGAATTGGTGGTGGCTGAGTCGGTGGTGGTGATCAAGAAGCTGCTGCAGATGCAGCCCGAGAAGCACAGCGACATCATCAAACACATGGCCAAGCTGACGGACAACATCCAGGTGCCGATGGCACGGGCCAGCATTCTCTGGCTGATTGGCGAATACTGCGAGCACGTGCCTAAGATTGCACCGGACGTCCTGAGGAAGATGGCCAAGTCCTTCACCAACGAGGAGGATATTGTCAAGCTGCAGATACTCAACCTGGCCGCTAAGCTGTATCTCACCAACTCCAAACAGGTACAACAGCTACTGTAGGAAAGGTTAATATTGTGGAATGTCCGTGGTCGCACATGCTTTTTCTTTGGCCTTTTGTTCCTTTTTTGCAATGCCTAAAGAAGAAGAATATATAAAGGAAGTTATATAAAATAAGCATCAGTAAGTTGGGCGTAAGATGTCACTTTTTTCAGTTTTTTTTTTATAGGTCTGGGAAAAAAATTGACCAACTTGATCACAAAAATGGTTGGCTCAAATTTTAGCCATCCACATAGACATTTCCAGCCCCCTTAAGTCCAGATAGTATGTTATCGCCCTCTCTTGGTGGAAAGTTGACACTGCAGCTGGTGACATTTCTTCTAGCTTATTCATTAATACAATTGTTTATATATTATTTATGTAACTCATCCAACCATGACATTTTCAAGTATCGGTACATGGTATCAGCAAGTAATAAAATGCAAGTACTCTCTTGTACTCTTACTCGGTACTCGTACTGGTACATAAATAACTTGTGTATCCACTTTTTGTGTGCCAGATTTTTTTTCTCACGTGAATTATGCGCCGTGGCTCCATAATGTTGCAAAACACTGATGTAGACGATTCCAACGTCATATATTTACACATTGCGAATACTCACCTCATGCCTGCCTGCCACAGACCAAACTATTGACGCAGTACGTCCTCAACCTGGCCAAGTACGACCAGAACTACGACATCCGCGATCGGGCGCGCTTCATCCGCCAGCTCATCGTGCCCACCGAGAAGAGCGGAGCCCTCAGCAAGTACGCCAAGAAACTCTTCCTGGCCCTCAAGCCTGCGCCCATCCTGGAATCTCCGTTTAAAGGTACAGCGGCCGTTTGAGAGCAGTAAGTCTAAAGACCTTTCCTATTTGTCCCTCATCCGCTTTCCTCCCTCTGTAGATCGAGACCACTTTCAGTTGGGCTCGCTGTCCCACCTACTGAACGCCAAAGCCGGCGGCTACCAAGAGTTGCCCGACTGGCCGGAAGCCGCCCCAGATCCCTCCGTGCGCAACGTGGAGGTGAAGGAGTCTGTGCGTGCAGTGGCATTCAGTAACATACAGCGTCACACGGAGTCAGGCTGGGAGCGAGTGTGGCTCCTGCGCCGGAACCAACAACATAACACTCATAAGCGCTGCTGCTCACCTCTTCCGGTGCCACTTATGGACTTGATTCACTCGCTGCAGCAGCTCACTCGCTCCCTCGCCTGCTGTCCTGTCACCCATGTTTGAGCCAATAGCACATCGTCTTTCAAGACGTGATATTTTTTTTCATATACAGTGGAACCTCCAAAAATGAACGATGTTCCCAAACATCCAGATTTTTCAAAACATGTTTTAATTGATAACAAAAATAGCATTGTACAGAATTGTACTGAAAACATACAGTCATAGCGTAATTAAATATAGTGTAAAGAATTTTTGTGCATCATGATTTCAAGCTTCAATTGACATTGCTCCGAGGCATCTTATGTGTACGCCGGCCACTGGGGGGCAGTATAACACATTCATGTTTAAAGGAAACACTAAAGACGGGTTAATAAAAATTAGCAGAGCTGCGCACATGAAGTTGTGGGGGTTTACTCTACAACCAAAACAAAACAATAGATGAAACAAATCGCAACCTTATATTATATGGGCCGTGAAGGGTTTCTCGCAGACCATTAATGGCCCACGGACTACTCTTTGAGGAACTCCGGTATCGCATATGGTTGATAATTTGTGTATGTGACTTCCAGTAATTAATTGTATCGACCAATTCCTATTCAAGCTGTAACATTCACGTCCTGGTTCTTCGATTATCACGACACTTTACCATTATTGGTTCTCTTCAGTGATGACTTAAAAAAAAAAAATCAAACCATCATCATATGTGACATGATAAATGCCATCAACCTTTCCCCTTTTCCTTGGCTTTTTTTCCTGAAAATTGGTTAAATTGTATAAAGTTTGGTTTGTCTGACTTTGGAAGTTCCACAGTACACTCTTTTTATTCAGCTATACGATATTACACTGGTGTATTTCCATCTGATATTGTTGAAAACTTAATATAATTTGTAGTTCAGTTCAAAAAGTGAAACTCATACAGATTCACAACACACCACGTGAGATGTTTCATAATTGTCTTTTTGATCATTTTGATGATAGTAGCTTACTGTGAAAAAAAAAACACAATTCAGCATGTCAAGTAATTTTAATGTTACAAATGAAACGATCAAAATAAGCTGGCAACCATTTCAGGGTATCACCTGCCACCCTCGTCCCTCATGAGGACAAAAAAAATTTTCTAAATTGGCCTTCTGAAAATTATTTCATGCTCGAAATAAAACTTGACTTTTTGAATTCAACTACTGAAATGAATAAACTTTTCTAGCCAATTCAACTTTACTGACATGCACCTGTGCGTAATTTTTTTTTTTCCAAATCCAAAAGTTGAAATATCTCAACCTGTTCATGTGCTATTGGTTCCTCATAAACGATAATTTGTGTGCAAATCGAAACTTGAGCGCCACTTCCTGTTGTCAAAATCAAGGCGCAATCTACACAACAACATCCCCGCTTGATTTTGATTTGAAGTAGCGTCATCAAGTTTTGATCCATTTTGTTATTTTTTGTTTTGTTTTGAAAGAACCATTTTTCCAGATTTCTGTTAACCTGTCGTCTACTTGTGATGCAGATCTCAAGATGAGGGAGGGCGGCGGTTTGTCGTGATTAGTTGTGCGCAATCCATTTCAAAGCGCTCCCCGCCCACCACCACCACATCGTTTAGTTCAACATTTCTCAAAATAGCAACTGTCCGCTCGTGCCAGAATTCTTTAAATGGGGTTTGGTCACGTTATCCAAAAGCGAGGATCTTTTCTGAAAGGTTCTCTCACCTCATCCACAGACAGAGGAAGTCATAACTACTGGCGAGGGAAGAATCGGCCTGCTGGGAGACTGGCGAGAGGTTGGCTTTGAGAGTGCGCTGATTGTTTTGCCTTTTTTTTTTGGTTTGACGGCTTTGTTCCTTTTACGCACTTTTCTCTAACGGTGGAGTGAATCAAATGAAGATTTTTACCTTCTTCTACCTTCAGCTGTACTTAAAGCAGTGCTTCTCAATTATTTTCTGTTAGCCCCTCCCTAGCAAGAAGAAAACAATTCGCCCCCCTCACCCACTCTACGCCACAACTATGAATAATAGTATTTTCGTTGCAAAACAAACCTGCACCGACCAGTTAATACTCGCTGCTCAATAGGCAAGGAGAGTGCCACTGCCACCTACTGGAGTGGATGTGCAATTACACTTTATTGGAAGTACGGCGGGGGGAAAAAAGCATGTTCCGCAGGGTCACACGCGCCCTCCTCAGCATCGCAAGGGGGGGCCCGCCCCCCGCCCCACTATTTCAGAAGCACTGACTTAATATTAGATAAAAGGAAATGCTTATCCAAATCAAACATAGTGCAGGTTGACAAACCTCCTTTAATATTTCCTCCTCTGCATCTTATTTCTTTTGCATGAAATTTGTGACGTGACGTTTGAATTTTTTTTTCCCGACACGAGTGGAGTAATGTGATGTGATTTTGCTGCATAAAAAATGAGTAATGTAACTGTTGAACTAATCACAAAATAATATATTTTTTTTTATTATTTTTTAAAATGCATCAACAAAAAAAATTGTAAAAAAAAACCAACTTTTTTTTTTAATTGTATTTTTTATTTTTTTATTTTTACATAAAATAATAAAAAGTGTGTTATCTTGGAATATAATATAATTTGGGCCTGCCATTGACCGGTATAGAAGCCAAAAAGTACATTCATTTTACTTGGGCGGGAAGTGAATGAGATAATGGAAATATAAATGTGCCGCACCAGTATAATTTAAATTGCCAGAGAAACAAAGCTTGGAAAAAGACAGTTTCATGCAATAGCGTTCCAGTTCCATCGGTCAAATCTATTAGCATTTCCCGAACGATAAGAAATGACTTGGGTGGCGCTTGGGTCAACCCTGCTGATATCTCGTCTCCCTCAGGTTTACTTTTTCCAACTTTATAGGCTCCACTGTTTGCTTTGACGTCAAGCGGAGCCATCAGAGAACATTCGCTTCATTTCTGTCTCCGTGTTTAACTGTTGTCACAGTTTCCAGCTTCAAGATCCAGAAACCTTCCTGTGTTTTGCCTTCTGCTGTTTTTATTTTAATTTAATTTGATTTTTTTTTTTTCTCTCAAATCCCCCCCCCATCTCACTTTCATCCCCCATCTTTCTTTTCTCCCCCCTTACCTCCCTCAGTCTTGCCAGGTATTTTCGCTGCTTGAGCGAGTCACAACGTTGACCAGCGTGAGTCAGTTAGTGCCCTCTCGAAGCATTGTAGCGGCTTCTCGATGCCCTCAGCCCCCGCTTCCCCCCCGCACCTTCGCCTGATGTGGTCGCTGTTCTGTGCTTCTAGCTCTCAGCCCCCCTGAAACACTACGCAGCCCACCCTCGCCCGTCTTCTTCCATCCCCTCTTTCCTCAGTGTCTGCCATTAGAGAAGTGATTTTATTTTCTTGAGAGGCTTTCAGTGTGTTTAGCTAATTGCTACTGGTGAGCAGATTGATCCAAACATCAATTATGGCGATACCAACGATGATATTGATATTCATTGACACGAGTGGAATGAGATGGATGATTGAGTCACTGAGAATTGCAGCGAAATAGCATTTTATAGTCTGAAGATATAACGATAGAAATTCTGTTTTTGATGATGACGATGATGATGTTGTGCAAGGATCATGTTGCTTGCACTTTTACCCACAAGTGAAGTATTGTCATCATTTCATTCCCTGTCAGGTGTCATCTAGGTTGCCTGAAAAAAAATAAATGTTTGACTATTTGTCAAATACGTCAATATTTCATGATAAGATAATAGACCCAAGCTAAAGTTTCTCTATTTTTTTAAGCCTGGTTGCACTGGCATGGAGTAAATTGTATTTATGAATGCACCTACAATGCGGCTCACTCGCCATTAGAATACATTGATTTCTCCGTGGCGTTTTCGTGTTTGGTTTTTTTTGTCTGTACGACATAAATGGCGCTGTGGATGACATACGGTTGTACCAAATAAGTCTGGCAAAAGTGCTAGATTGCACATTTCATCGGTAAGAATGTGATTTTAAATGTAAACTCAAGATTTGTGAGCATCATGTTGTCCGAAGCAGCAACAATGAATTGAAAGCAAAGCCCATCAGGACTAAAATCTCTGCAGAATGTTTACTTAACCTCTGACAGTCATACTTTGCGATGATGACAAAAATATATTCTTAGTTCATTAAATTAAAAGGCTTTCAACGTAAGATGGCCGCCCTCTGGCTTCAGGCACCAGGGGCCTAGTGATAGTTCATTCATGTTTAAATCCTTGGAGGAGGCACAGTTTTGCACTGAGGAATCAAGACAAGAGCCATGTGCAATCAAGTACTCCCCCTTTAGTTCAAAATTGGAACTAAAACTCGATTCACACCAGCCTTTTCAACATTAATCTCTGCACTTAACTTGAAAAAAAAAAAAAAGACAAAAATGGTTTGCCCACTCGAGTTCTCAGTGGCTCAATTGTGAATTCTACTTTGTATTTAACTAATTGTTTCCTGTTTTTTTTTTGTTTTATTTCAACGCCAACAAGTCCAAAAGTGCACTGAAGGGGGGACATATTGTAGACGTATTTTCGTATTTCCTCAACACATAGATTTAAATATTGTTTTTGTATTGATTTTGTAAAGTTGAGATTTCTGTCTGACACACTCTCATTGTAGTTTTCTCATACGGCACGAGGCACTCCCCAAAGACATCACTTCTCATAATGGAACCGCTACTTGGGTTTAAAAAAAAAAAAAGTCATGAAGCCATCACCTGGCGCTTGCATCCATCTTGACAAACACTCTGGGTTGACATTTGGCGCCCGACTTGACGGGCGGGGCAGGCTGGCTTCATCCGTCTGCATCGCGTCCCAGGCCGAGGCTCCCATGGCCGTGCCGCTGTTGCCGTTGTCAGCCCGCGTCGCTCGCTGCTTCCGTCTCGGGTGTAGGGGGGGGATTCTGTCGTTCCAGCCTGACGCTTTTCCCCGCTCTTTTGCTCCGCAGGTGCCCGAGTGGACAAAGTGCAGCAGCCGAGAGAAGAGGAAGGAGAAAAAAGTAGAGAAGCCCTTCTACTCGGATTCGGAGGGCGAGTCCGGGCCGACCGAGTCTGCCGACAGCGGTAAGTTCACTTGCAGTGCAGATAAACCACAAAAACAATTCCCTCTTTTTGAGGTGAAAAAACAAGACTCAAGTTAATCAATCCAATGGCTATTTTGATCATCTGCCAAACTTCATTTGAACTTTCTGATGAAGGTGGACGTTCATTTTCAGGAATAAAAACTTGGTTACATCGTTAAAAATATTTTGCGTGTCCGAGTCAAGCCCGAGACAATAACAAACCTTGTCGATTTCCGATCGCCTCCAAATGTCGCCTGTATTTTCTCAGTCGATGGCAGATCGGTTGGTTTGCTCGATGTCTCTGTGAGGTGATCCATTTGACTGACTTGGACTGCCCCCCCCACGAACAGAGTCATACTCTTCCAGCGGCTCCGACAGCGGAAGCGCGAGCGCCGAAAGCGGCTCAGAGAGCGCCGAAAGCGAAGAAGCTTCCGACTCGGAGGAAGAGGAGGAAAAGAAGCAGAAGAAGAAGAGAGAATTCAAGAAGCCGACACAAGGAAGCGAAAGGTGAGATTGCACTTTTTTTTTTTTGGAGCCTTCATATCTTAAATCCAATTGAACGCCTTGAATATTTGGTCCAGTGAGCCGAGCAGTGAAGACGACGAGAGAAAGCGTGCCAGGGAGCGCAAACAACAGAAGAGCGACTGCGAGTCGGAGACGGACGAAGACGAGGAAAGCGATTCCGAAAGCAGCCAATCCGAATCTGACGACTCGGAGTCAGAGGTGGATGTCAAAAACAAGAAGAAGGTACTGTCACATGTCGGAATATTCAAATGTGCAACCGTTGGTCAAATTTGAATTGGATTTGCTTCATTCCTTCGTTTTATTAGTCAGAGGTTATGTTTCGATATGATTGTAAACCACTGTAACAATACGCCGTAATAGAAAGAAAACTGTTATATAAATATTGATGCAATTAAAATGTATCGCATGTAAAAGTTCCATAAAAATTGGCCCGAAGTAAAAACTAACTAGCTTCTTAAAAGTAAAACATAACTGAACACCTTTCCAGTCCGACTTTTGTTTCAGTAACATAAACATCTTTGCCTTTCTCGCAGGCTGTGCAATCAAAAGCTCCTTCCAAGCCCGTCGCAAAAGAGAGCAAGAAAGAAATGTCACTGCTGGACCTTGACGACTGTGAGGTTTTTCTTTTGTTTTGTTTTTACAACCGTGTACTGTCCATCCGAGTTACATTAGCTGCACAGTATTTCCCAGCCATGTGTGACTAACCCAGTGCTTATTAAATAGTGGGGCGGGCCCACCTTGGGAGGGGGGGGGGGTGCGATACTGAGAGGGGTGCGTGTGACCCTGGGGATCTTGCTTTTTTTCCGCCGTACTACAATAAAGTGTAATTGTACCTCCACTCCAGTAGTGGGCAGTAGCGCTCTCCTTGCTCATTGTGCTCTTTGGTGTTGGTTTGTTTTGCAACAAAAATGCTATTATTTATGGTAGCGGCGGAGAGTGGGTGGTGGTGGGGGGGCAGAACTTGTTTTCTTCTTGCTAGGTGGGTGTAACATGAGAAGCACTCACTAACGGCATGTTTCTTTTGTTTCTCACTCCTCAGTCGAACCGGCCCCTTCGCCTCAAGTGACGCCCGTCAACTCCTTCCTGTCCAGCAGCCTCGTGACCGACCTGGAAGGCTTGTCTTTATCCGACTCGGTTCTCTCGCCCACGGTAAGAGCGCGTTTTCATCCATTTTGTTCCATCTTCTCTAAACCTGATAATAAAATATCAACACAATATGTACAATATGTATGGTAAGTATTTGCACAGTGTGAGGAGGATTTTTGTTTCTTAAGATTTTAAATAAAACAACAAAGATGCAAAAATCCTTGAAAAAAACAATTGAATTAAAATATAAGGTCATAAAAATAATTTTTTGTTCGGTAGGTTATTCAATATCATCATTTGAAAAACTCAAAGTCCCCCCCCCCAACCTAGAATGCTTCGACCCAACTTGTCACGTGCCACCTCTTGTTACCTGCCAGTCACTTGGATAGCGAGGTAAAGGGTACTTGGCTTAGCATTTCACAGGGGGTGCATCACTGAAAAAAGTTGAGGCATGCGCTCGCAGTTTTCCCGGTGCTGGATTATGACCCGCGGAACGGAGCAGCCGTCCACCACCATAACCGGCAAACATTAAGTCCAAGTACCCTTACTAACTAACTCTGATTTGGTCAAATTCCCCTGTAGCGGTTCATCAAATATTGTGAATTTGCCCAAAATGGCAACTTGAAACCAAAACGGCCAACTTCCTGTTCAATTTCGAGCATGGGTCCTTCAGACTGTCATTTTTTTTTAGTATAAAATCCTACAACGTTCCAGTGATTGGTTCATGTGTGCTCCCCTCTTGCCGGCAGGCCACGTCGCCGTCGGGCACGCAAAAGAGCTACGAACTGCTGCACCGCATCACTGGCGAGGGCCTGTCGGTGGAGTACTGCTTCAGCCGCCAGCCGTTCGGGCCCGACGCCAACATGGTGGCCGTGCAGATGCAGTTTGCCAACAGCGCCGCCGCAGACGCCAAGAACCTGCACATGGAGGACGTCAAGCTGCAGTCTGGCATGAGGGTCAAAGAGTTCCCGGATATCGGTCAGTCCAGACACAAAGTTTAACAGAATTGTACTCAAGGAAGGCTACTCTTACTTTAGAAAAATAAGTACGGGAAAAGCCAAAAGTGCCCTCCAAATAATTACCTGAGGAAGTTTTCGGAGAGAAGTAGGAACTTGTGAGTCATTTCTGATGGTTTTTTTTTTTTCTATTTTTGAGAGCATGAACGGTAAATGGACAAATATATAAAATAGCACAAGTAAAATATAAGTCTATATTAGTGATATGCAACGTGTCACTTCCCCACACTGACTTGTTTTGCCACTTCCTGTGCACAGAGCTGCTGCCTGCCGGTGAGACGGCCACCGCCGTGATGGGCATCGACTTCTGTGACTCCACACAAGCGGCAAACTTCCAGTTGTGGTGAGACTAATTGAGCCTGATTTTCTTTCAAGCGAGGGTGTCCAACTCCGGTCCTCGAGGGCACCTATCTGACGTGTTTTAGATGTCGCTCTCCTGCAACAGACCTGACTCAAATGATGAGGATTGTTATCAGGCTTCTCAGCACTCGCTGATGAGCTGATCATTGCAACCGGGTGTATTGGGAGGAGGAAGAAATCTAAAACATGCCGGATAGTGGCCCTCGAGGACCAGAGTTGGACACCCCTGCTTGCAAAACAATGGACAGTTCATTCTGGGAGATGACTTTGGCACAAAAAATGTGATTCATCAAACCTGTGAGTTGATTTGAGATAAGAGTGATCCGAGTTAAGAGCATGGCGTCTGCGTTTTTTTTTTTTCTTTTCCAGCACTCACAGCAGGAAGTTCTTCGTGTCCATCCAGCCGCCGGTTGGGGAGCTGTTGAAACCGGTTTTCATGACCGAGAACGAGTTTAAAAAAGAGCAAGGTGAGTAATGACGACAATGACATCATCACCGTTGGCATTGAATGAACAACAAAAACAAAAGTAACTTGAACGTCGCTCAACTGGCAACATTTGGACAACAACCAATAATTGTCTCTGCATGATTTGAATGGAAAATAATTAGAACACGCCATTCCATTTCGTGACATGTGATGAGCACCTTCTTAGCGATTGTGGCATGAACGTCCTTTCGTAACTAACGTGTTGCTCAACATACTGCTCAATTGTGCGCCGTTCCCAAAAGAGACGCTCTCGCAGCGTCTAGGTGAGTTGCCTTCCAAGTACTGCACTTGCGCCACTCCCACCCGAAGCCCCCACCCAAAACCCCCGCCGAGACCACCTACAGTCGTCCCCGTTTCCATCACGTGCAGCTTCCTTCCACCCCTCGTCAGCAGCAAGTTGCGGCCAGCTTGTCGCCAAAGTGGAACCACAATTATTTTTTTTTTTTTTTTTTGGGCACTCGAATGTTCCCTCACAAAAAAAAAAAATGAGGAGTGACTGATTTGGTTATTAATAGGTTAATTACTGTGGATTTTAAGCAAATTATTAAATTACAAATTCGGGAATAAAATACCCTGAAAAAGATTACAAACTTCTAATTTAATAATAAATTTAAAATACATTTATGTTTTCTGATTTTTAATAGATTATTTATGCAAGTGGGATTTTACTTCAAGTGTTTGGGTGGTTAAAAAAAACATTGAAGGTTTGGGTTAATTAAGTTTCTTTTTAATTTTACTTAATATTAGAATTTAAATATTTTTTTTAAATATTATTCTCTCAAACCTCATATTGATTTCAAATAATTGAGTATAATATTATCTCTTGAATGTCCAATCTTTGGAGGCTTTTTGTGCTTTAACAATTTTCGTAGGATTTTTTGATACCAGATATTTGGTTTTTCAATCTTATTCATTTGAGTAGAATTTCTTGATTAAGTTAGTCATTTATTCTAGTAGAGTTTTGCAGAAGTTTTTCTCACTTTATTTCCCAAAAACCTTTCTACCAAATTCCATATCCATTCCAAACGATACTAAAAAAGTCCACTTTGGGATTTAAAAATCAACTTGGGTGACTGCGAGTTTCTTTTGATATTGATGGTCTGAGAGTAAGAGGAAAATCGTTTCTCAACGCGCACAAACGACATTGTGCGTGAGCTCGAAGGTTCTCGCTGATGTTGCGTTGAACGACACGCTTCGTCTTCGTCTCTGATGAGGGGCTGAAGCCAACACTTGGCGGTGCTCATCACAGGACGCCCACGTGCTGCAATCAAATGACGAGCTGTCACTTCCTGCGTCCTCACACACCCTCCTTCTTTGTCTGCTCATTAGATTGGAAAACCCTTTTGGCCATGTTTGCAAACTGTAGGCGCCAAGAGGCTACTTCTGGTGGCCGAGGAGCAAAAACGTCGTTGCGCCACCAGAAGTAGCCCCGAAAGATGGCCAGCTTGCTCTGTGTGGCGTCTGCTGTTGCACGAGTGAAGCCGATGCTGCGTTGTTGTCCCGAAACAGGTCAGCTGATGGGCATGAACGAGATCACGGAGAAGCTGACGCTCGACGCGAAGTGCCCCAACGAGCACGCCGTCGTCCAGAGGGTGACGGCCGCCGCCAACCTCAGCAGAGTGCCCTGCGGCTCCGACAAGGAGTGCAGGTAAGAAAACAAAGAAAAGTTCCCATTTGAATTGGAAATCAGACAAGATAGAAGACAGCAACCACTCTTGTTTAACTTGATGCCGATGGCGTCACTTGAGAGATGCGGTTTAGCGTTAAGTGTGTATTTTTATCTAGAGTGGACTCCCGCAATTTGCATGCGATACGGCATGCGATCATCCACCTAAAATTGACACTTGTTTAAAAACAAAAGCATGCGTAGTATTTCCTGCCCCCCCCCCCAAAGAAAATTATTATAAAATATATTAAAAAAAAATATATACAAATATTTTTGGATCGCGCATTTGGTGAATCAGGTGGTGCCGCCAAACGAAAACTTTTTAAACATATTGGGATTTTTTTTTTTAACTCCCCAAATATGTGTACCCTCGGGTGCCACAATGCCGGGGTTCACTGTATTTTATAAATATTTATTTATATATATATGGGTATTCATGTATAATTTAGCACCAACAATTTGCATTATGACACATATCAGCATCTTTGTTATAATCCGACGACAGATGGACGATCAATATCAAATTGAGTTCATTTGTCTCTTTGTTAAAATACTGAAAAGCTCCTGCATCGTTTGCTTTAGTGTGAGCCCAAAATGACCATTTCTGTTCTAGTTTTATAAATGTTTATTTACAGTAGACAGCTTTGGGGAACTATTTATTTTCTTGAAGTTTTGTGCACTTTTTGAAAGAACTTTGAAACAAAGAAAAAAAACCCAAGTACAATTGCTTCTCAATTACTGTCATATAAATAGTATCAGTTAAAAAAAAACAAAAAATAAATTTAAATCTAATGAATAACTTAAGGTTTATATTTACTCCGCTCACTGAGAGCGCCACTGCCACCTACTGTTGTGGATGTGCAATTACACTTTATTCCAGTACGAAAAAAATAAAGAATGTTTCTTGGGTTTCCAAATGAAGTTTCTTTTGTGTAAGTGCTTCATTACAATAAATAACGCCACACATTTCCTTCACTCTGCCGCCTTTGTCACTTTCACTTTCACTTCTGTTCCGCTTTGACATCAGTCCTGCTCTTGCCGTTTCCGCTTTTGCGCTTCCCGTGCACAGGTTCGCCGGCAGGACGGCGAGCGGCGGCAGCCTGGTGCTGGTCACTGTGGCTACCGAGGAGGACGGTGGCGCCCGGCTGACGCTCAACTGCGACAAGATGGTGATCGGCACCATGCTGGTCAAAGACATCCTGCTCGCTCTCACGCAGTGACGCGCGCTCTCCCGTCCGTCGGGCTCCCAACAATCTTTGTGGGATTTCCTTTGCAATGTCAATCTCATCTGCTCATGGGAACGGCATGACAGCAACTCACAGCTACTTTATTTTTGGCCGAATTATTCTTTTTCCAAACAATTTGACCAATTTCCACATGAAACAACGTTAAAGAGACATTCTTCAAATTTGGTTATGAAATTGAAAAAAAAAACATAAAAATTTCCTTGTCAGATGCTTTTTTTATATTCGAGGATTTTTTTTAAATTTTTTCTCCAAAATGAAAGAGAAACTTTTTTGTTTGTTATTTTGTAGTTTTAGTTGGGATATTTATTAGTTATTTCTAACAAATTCCATATTAAAAAACATTTGAGAAATATTTTTTTTAATGCAACATTATTTTATTTTTTATTTTTTATTATTTTTACTTTTTAAAATAATTTCTAACAAGTTGCATTTGAATTTCTTTTCACAATTGAGGAAAAAAATCGAATTAAAATGTGGTTATCACGTTAGTAATATTAGTGGTATTATTGATATTTAAGTCATTAATAAATTAATATATAATTTAAAATCGGTGTCTACCAAATTACACATCAATTACCACTTTTTAAATGTATTTTTGATTTTGGCTTTTCTTTTTAAATGTCAATTATTTGTTTATTTTTTTAATGATCTGTACTAAAGCTACACCTGGTAATTCCAAATAATTGAGTATAATAAATGCCACCCTGAACTGGTTTATTTATTTTTGGTTTTTGCGCAAGTTAGTCATTGTCTTTTGTTGTTGTTTTGTAAAATTTCTATCAAATTCCATCACTACCTGCCTTATACACAACATAACAGGAACACCATGCCAGTTTCTTCACAAAAAAAAAAAAAAAACACCTTCACGACTATTATTTATTCTGAAATTGTAGATTTTTTCATTTGAATGTGGCATGACAGTTTGAATCCTTTTATTGCAGTTAAAGCACGACATTACCGGAAATAAACTTTTGAATTCCTGCTGTGGATGCTACACTACAACTGGATGTCCACTGCCCGTGTGTGTGAGTGCGTGTGTGTGTGTGTGTGTGTGTGTGTGTGTGTGTGTGTGTGTGTGTGTGTGTGTGTGTGTATATACAGTATGTAGAATACAAAAAGCTCAGCTTGTAATTTTTACTTCTTTTTTTTTTAAACACTGGACTTGTATTGTTCCATGAAGATTGTTTGTTGTTCTCCCTTTTGGCCTTAATAAAAATGTGAACATGTCACTTTTACCCCACAATTTTGGCTTACAATTATTTATCAAGTAGTTTCTCCATTCATTATCAATGTCAGCGAAGATAAGTCAAATTGTTATTTAAAATGATCCAAATGATTGATGAAAATGCTGTGCATTTCCCTCAAAGTTTTTTTTAAAGAAATAATGCATTGTAGAAAAAAAAGCATTTCACTCATTAATTTTGATGAGTAACGGCTTATAATGTTGGCTTAGATTGTAATAAAAAAATACTAATACAATTTCAATTTTATTTCTCAAACAATGTCTTGAAATTTTGTAGATTGTTCAAAATGTTGACACTACGGAGCCCGCCAGGGGACATCGGGAAAATATTTAAGATTGCGTTATAATGCAATACTTTGCAATATATTGCAATAGTTAATGCAAAAAAAAAAAAGGCGCAATACTATTGCGTTATATTGCAATACTAATTGCATTATAACGCAATACTATTACAATATAACGCAATAGCTTTGCGTTATATTGCAATGATTTTTTTTTTAATTGCAAAATAACGCAAATTATTTGTGATGGAATGAGAGATTCCACTTCCGGGTTGCTTACCCCTAGTAACTTAGCTTAGAAAAAAAGGGATCCTGCTCAAATTTGTGACACTTACTCATTATGATCCTAGAAATACACAGAATAAGTCACTTGATGGTTGGGGTTAATAATTTTGTGATTGGAGGGGGGATACTTATTCTGCCAAAATCTGTATCCCCTTTCGCGGGAGCGCGCACGCATTGACTGAAGGCAGCGCGATGTTACTACGTTTGTTTTCATTGAAAGGCACGAAGGGGCTGCCAGAATCGGTCCCCCCTGGTAACTTTGCTTAGAAAAGAGGAATCCTGCTCAAATTTGCCACACATACACAAAATGATCCAATAAGTACACAAAATAAGTCACTTGATGGTTGGGGTTAATATTTTTGTGATTACTTATTGTGGCAGGTGCTGTCAGAGTCAGTCCACCCTGGTAACCTTCCTACTGCGTAAGTGGTCAGTGAATGCACCTCGAGTCCGACGCAGAACGCGAGTGACTTTATTTATTTTTTTATTCTTTTGCTACTCTTGACGCGGCTATCAGTGGTTATAAAAAAATAAACAAATCAGTCAATTTGAATACAATTACGTGTTCTCTAACAGGATACCACCTATCTGTATTTTGCCACTTAATTTGATCTCGCTGGAATCACTCATCCTCTCCCCTTTCCATCGTGTTTTGATCACTGAAATTCCCTTATGGTAGCTTCATTGATTGCAAAATTTCTTTGGTCTAACTAATGCAAATGCAGGGGATTTCCCCCCGATTTCGGCGCAGTCAAACGCTTACTTTACGTGTTAAATTGTAGCGAATGGTGTGCTGAAAACCACACCGACGAAGACTACCACTTTTATGGAAACCCTAGTTTAAATGACAGCACATCAAAAACACAAAATCATACAATCTTCGTGCCTTTCAATGAAAACAAACGTAGTAACATCGCGCTGCCTTCAGTCAATGCGTGCGCGCTCCCGCGACAGGGGATACGGATTTTGGCACGGGGTAAGTACTTTGGCACGACGCCGGCCAATGACAATTCAAAAACACAATTATTCAGAGGGTCTGTTGTCGCAACTATGAGGGCTTAGAATCTGTCTGCCTTTGCTTCAATAAAATTAACAAAGCCACAGAATAATTTACATAACTAAAGAAGGATAGAGTGTAACTAAACTTTTTCACGACATTAGCAGTAGTGCCGATCACAATACTTTATTATCAAGAATTCATCCTATTTGATGAATTTACGTACTGCAATCAATGGACGGTAGCTCTTCCTCCTCCGTCACTTCTTGTCAGGCGAGGAGCACGCCGTCATAGAAGAGTATTCATTTTGATAGATGGGTCATATTTTATTTCCGCCTGCAGAATTCCGGGTAAGGAAGGCAGTTGATTTGCATTCACCGCAGCCTGTTCATTCATCATTCATGACGTCTTAAGCACATCTGCAGCCCATCTAGTCAGCAATACACTTGGGAGAACACAAGTCGCTCTGGACTGTTCGGAGCCCATTTTCAACTATACATTATACATCACTTGTCAAATGCGATGTTTTACATGACAGCTTGTAGTGGAAGGAGCAGGCAATTTGAGCTCTATTGAGTTTTATTGTTTTTTTTTCTCCTACTTCTTAAAGAGGAAGTTAAGTCAGAAAATGTCTTTGCAATAGTATGCTCTATCTGCCCACACGGGTCTAAACACATTATTCTGAATAATATTGTGCTGGTGATGTATTAAGATTTAATAATCCACCCTTTTTTATACATCAAAGGGCATAGCCATTTTTGCATTCTAATGCCATCTGCTGTTGACAGAAATTGACATCAAAGAGTCCTCATCTTACATTGTGTGACCAAACCCAGAAAACAGGTGAACCACTTGACAAGCTAGTTAGCTACTTAGGGACGCTAATAACTTTTTTCTATCAGTAATTCAATCTAAAACCAACTTTTTGTGCCTTTATACGCACCACCTTTTACTAATTAAGCTTCCTTTTATTTTTATTTTGTTTACAGTCAAGTCACACTAGGTTACCACACAAAACATTTAACATTTTAGAAAAATAAATAATGACCCGCCTGAATCCCACATCCTTTCAGAACAATAGCCAAGGTTTGTAGAGCTAAATTCATTAGTGGACTAATAACAAGTAGTTGCAAATAGCAGCTGAAGAAAAATTGTTGTGCATTGTGACATTGCTGACCCAAAAATGTTTTTTCAGGAAGACAACATTACAGTCTCTGGCAAATGATATCATAATTTCAATCAGGTGTGTTATAGGAGGCGACACCTCAAAAATAGGCAAGACAGGGGCTCTCATAAGGCCTGACTTGGTGTCTGAGATACAAAATAAATTGGGAGAGTCCAGCCCTTATTTAGCCAAATTTAACATTCAGTCCTTAATTTATCTTGGAGTTGTGTTTTATTTGCTTAGGGTGTATAGTAGCTCCCATGTATACTTATGGCTCGGAAACCATCTTCGTGTTTTTTTTTTAAATTCAAATGTGTTTTATATTCTTTTAAAAAAAAATAGGGGAAGTTCATCCTCCTTTTTTGGTGAAAAATGCATTTCAATGGGTGCCAATTCTACACAGATTTTCGCTGGCCTCATCCCTAACTGTGAGAGACTATTAATGGCTTGCTGGATATATGTCATGATCCGCGTCGGGCATGACAGCCTTTTGTTATTGTTTTCATATGCATGCGTTTTTTGTTATTGTTTTTGTTGTTATTTTCTCCCCTCCTTCCTGCCATGTGCCTTTTCCTGTCTGTTTTGATCAGCTGAGCAGGGGCGTTTCCCCTCAGCACCTCGCCCTCACCAGCCACGCACCTGCTCCGCATCAACGATCACACACCTGCTCCCCTGATTACCGGACTACTTAAGCCTTCCATGCTCTCAACCCGGTGTCGGGTCATTGCCGAAACTCACGGACAGCCACGACCACCTTTGTTCACGTTCTGCTCCTTGTTCATGTTCATACTCTGGTTCCCCTCTTCGTTCCCGTCTTTCAGTGTTGTTCCTCGCCCTGCCTCCCAGTCTAGTCACGTTAAGTTTGCCGTTTGTTATTTTGCACCCTGCCACATTGTTTGCCCTGGTTTGTCCATTCAATAAATCCCCTTTACGCTACCCACCTCCTTGCCTCCTTCCCCTTGGGTCCATCTCCTCATCGCCGACCGGCGAGTCCTGACAGAATGACCCGACCAAAGAAGGACCCAGCGAGAGGCTCACGGCGGCGTCATGGACGCCGCCGGACGGACAACCCCCCTCAGCCTGCCGACCAACCCCGTGTCCTTCAAGTAGGTTCCATTTTCCACTCGACGTCTGTTTCTCCCCTTTCGCCCCCCGATTACAGCACTGATTACCAGCCTGTCATACCCCCTCACCTGATCATAGATTCGGATTACGAGGACGATTTTGAGCACCAAGCCCTTTCACCCCCTCACGATTCGAGTAAGTCCGGTCACGAGTTTGATTTTGAGCACCTTGCACCTCACATTTTTTCCGATCCAGATCACGACTATGATTTTGAATATATTGCCACTCTCTTAGTTGCTCAGCGCAACGCGGAGTTATTTTTGAGCCGTCACCTTCCTCCCCCCGAGCCATTTGAGTTTTTCGCGACCACCTCCCACTCCCCCTCGCGCGCTTCACGTCCCAAATCCCGGAAGTCTCGGTCACGTCGCGCACATCGTTCACCATCAGTTTCAGCACCGGATCACGCTCCCCTGGCGTCTCCTAGCTCGCGTTCACCAGCCCCCGCAGTCACGGTCCCTCAGGTCTCCCGTTTTCCTGATTCCCTATGGCGGCAGGCTGACAGGGATCAGGGCCCCCGGTTCGGCTGTGCCCGGATGGACTGCTGCGCCCGGCCCGCTGTCGCCTCCACGCCTGCAGCAGTGACCAATGCAGCTCCCGCTGCACGGACCCCGCCGCCTCCATGCGAGCCGCAGCCTCCAGAGTCCCGTGCCGACTCCTCGAAGGCGGCCGAGCCCCGTTCCGGCTCCCCGCCAGCTGCTGAGCCCTGTCCCGGCTCCCCGCCAGCTGCTAAGCCCTGTCCCGGCTCCCCGCCAGCTGCTGAGCCCTGTCCCGGCTCCCCGCCAGCTGCTGAGCCCAGTCCCGGCTCCCCGCCAGCTGCTGAGCCCAGTCCCGGCTCCCCGCCAGCTGCTGAGCCCAGTCCCGGCTCCCCGCCAGCTGCTGAGCCGTGTCCTGGCTCCCCGTCAGCGGCCGAGCCCCGTCCCGGGGCCCCAATGGCGATCCCAGCTCCCGATCCAGCGGAGCACGCTGTGCGTCCGCCCCAAGTTCTCGAGCCAGCGGAGCACGGGGTGCGCCCGAACCAAGTTCACGTTCAGGCGGAGCACATCCTGCCCCCGACCCAAGTTCACGTTCACGCGGAGCCCGTCCGCCGTCCGTCCCTAGTTCACGTTCAGGCGGAGCACGCTGTGCGTCCGTCCCAAGCTCACGTTCAGGCGGAGCACGCTGTGCGTCCGTCCCAAGCTCACGTTCAGGCGGAGCACGTTGTGCGTCCGTCCCAAGTCCACGTTCATGGGGAGCACACCCTGCTTCCGACCCAGGTTCACGTTCAGGCGGAGCACGCTGCGCGTCCGTCCCAAGCTCACGTTCCGGCGGAGCACGTTGTGCGTCCGTCCCAAGCCCATGTTCCGGTGGGGCACGCCTTGCCTCCGCCCCAAGCTCACGTTTTGGCAGAACACGGCCCGCAGCCGTCACTCCCGGTCCCTGCACCCGTGGTGGACGACGAGCAGTCGCCTGCCGTATCGGTCCCAGCGGCGCCTGATGAAGCGCCGCCGCTCCCGGTTCCGGTGCCCGCGATGGACGACGGTCCGCCGCCGCGTCACGCCTCAGTCTCGGCGGCGCACGAGGACCCACCACCGCGACCCGCTCTGGCCGCGGCAGCATCCGACGACCCGTCGCCACTGCTCGCCTTGGCCCCGGCGGCGCTCGACGGCCCGCGGCCGCTCCTGGTTCCTGTGTCGGCGGGGTTCAACGATGGGCCGCCGCCCCACGTTCCGGTCTCGGCGGTGTTCGACGACCAGCCGCCGCTCCGCGTTCCTGTCTCGGCGGGGCTCGACGACCAGCCGCCGTTCCACGTTCCTGTCTCGGCGGGGCTCGACGACCAGCCGCCGCTCCACGTTCCTGTCTCGGCGGGGCTCGACGACCAGCCGCCGCTCCACGTTCCTGTCTCGGCAGGGTTCAACGACCAGCCGCCGCGCCACGTTCCTGACTCGGCGACGTTCCATGGCCCGCCGCCGCTCCTCGCCCCAGCTCCATCAGCGGACTTCATGTGGCGTTCGGGTCGTTCCGGACGTCCGCCTGAATGGCCCCAATGGGACGCACTGGTCTGGCCACCCTCACGGCCCCCTGAAGGGTCACGAAAAGACTCGCTGGTCTGGCCTCCCGGGAATCCGCCAGACCGGTCTCGATCACGGGTCGTTGACCCACCTCCCGACCCCTTCCGCCCACCCTCGTTCTTGGACATGGTTTTCCTTTTCTTTTCTTTTCCTTTTTTTGGGACGTCTGGAATCCGTCCCTTGAGGGGGGGGTACTGTCATGATCCGCGTCGGGCATGACAGCCTTTTGTTATTGTTTTCATATGCATGCGGTTTTTGTTATTGTTTTTGTTGTTATTTTCTCCCCTCCTTCTTGCCATGTGCCTTTTCCTGTCTGTTTTGATCAGCTGAGCAGGGGCGTTTCCCCTCAGCACCTCGCCCTCACCAGCCACGCACCTGCTCCGCATCAACGATCACACACCTGCTCCCCTGATTACCGGACTACTTAAGCCTTCCATGCTCTCAACCCGGTGTCGGGTCATTGCCGAAACTCACGGACAGCCACGACCACCTTTGTTCACGTTCTGCTCCTTGTTCATGTTCATGCTCTGGTTCCCCTCTTCGTTCCCGTCTTTCAGTGTTGTTCCTCGCCCTGCCTCCCAGTCTAGTCACGTTAAGTTTGCCGTTTGTTATTTTGCACCCTGCCACATTGTTTGCCCTGGTTTGTCCATTCAATAAATCCCCTTTACGCTACCCACCTCCTTGCCTCCTTCCCCTTGGGTCCATCTCCTCATCGCCGACCGGCGAGTCCTGACAATATATACGTTCACTATTTATTTTGTTGTAGTTTTGGAGTGTAGTACTTTAACGCAACAGTGGTTGACTGGGATTAATTAAAAACACACAAAATAATTTGGATGTTTGATCACTGCTTCTATCTTAGAGTTGAACTGAGGACATACTGATCAGCACTCGAGCTGGGTCCAACGCTTGGCTAATACCCGCAACCACCTGCGTGAAGTTGGCCCCCCATTTCTTGCAAAAATAGGGGGAAATAGTTTGTTTCGTTTGTGCTGCGTTTGTGCTTGTTTGTGCTGTTAAAATTTTCGTTTGTGCTGCTACGGTTCCAGAGATATTACACTTTGTTTTATTTCGAGTGATGACGTCACCCAGCCCCCCATTTTCATCCAAATGGGTCGGGAATGGTGCCATTCGTTTGTGCTACGTTTGTGCTGTTAAAATTTTCGTTTGTGCTGCTTCGGTTCGATAGATATTACACTTTTTTATTTCGAGTGGTGACGTCACCCAGCCCCCCATTTTCATCCAAATGGGTCGGGAATGGTGCCATTCGTTTGTGCTCGTTTGTGCTGTTAAAATTTTCGTTTGTGCTGCTTCGGTTCGATAGATATTACACTTTTTTATTTCGAGTGGTGACGTCACCCAGCCCCCCATTTTCATCCAAATGGGTCGGGAATGGTGCCATTCGTTTGTGCTCGTTTGTGCTGTTAAAATTTTCGTTTGTGCTGCTTCGGTTCGATAGATATTACAGTTTTTTATTTCGAGTGGTGACGTCACCCAGCCCCCCATTTTCATCCAAATGGGTCGGGAATGGTGCCATTCGTTTGTGCTGCGTTTGTGCTCGTTTGTGCTGTTAAAAGTTTTGTTTGTGCTGCTTCCGTTCGATAGATATTCTACGTTTTAATTCACGCGGTGACGTCACAAACACTAACGCTCCGGCGTCAGTCTATTTTGTTTTGGATGCTGTCGAACAAGGAGCTAGGTATCGAGCTACCGCGTTCAGTTAATCACTTCAATCACTCGTATTTGTTATTAATTCCAGGTTATAAACTAGTTCCTGGAATGAACCGATGTTTTGTATGTTTCTGCGCATTTTACATTCTTCATGATTCTGGAAAGCAACTGTTGCCGGAGGAACTTCAGGTAAACATGTTACACTCACAGTTGTAGCTTTTTTTGCTAGCATACAGTTATCTTAAAATCTTCCTGTTTTACCTGCTGTCAATTACTTTAAATTCGATCTTATTTCTTTTAATATGTTGGTCTACTGCTCACTCATTTATTTCATCAGTAGTCATTAAAGCTATGTGATTATTTCTTAAATTATAGCAGACGTGAGGCCGAAACATATCCATTGAACTATTTTGAAATAAAAACAACATAAACACACCCCTTGATGTAGCATTCCCTCATTTGAGAACAACTGAATTCATGTAAAAACAGTACATGTGTAATTGATGAGAGCCTGCAGAGAAAGCTTGGGTTGAAACAATAGCTTTATGTGTAAAAAAAAAAAAACTGAAACAAAAAAAACACCAAACTATTTACATTGCAACAATTAAGCAATCACTGCTTTGTGAAGAACAAAGCATGTGGGAAGATCTTTGTCTTTTCTGATGCTGCTTTCACTCACCACCACAGGCGATACCCCAGGTCTTTGGCACAAGCGCTGGTGGTACCAAAACCGGCCATGGTGGACTTATCAAAATTGACTTTAGCACCCGAGGCTTGGCAGAAAATGTTGAGCTCGTTAAGAGCTCCACTTAGACTCTCCACGTCTCTGACAAACAGGTTCGTATCGTCCACATACTGTAGAATCTTAACTTCGCGGCCACTCGGTGTCCAAATGCCTTTTATGCTGTTATTTTGTTTGAGGAGGGCCGCTAGTGGTTCTACAACAAGGCTAAACAGTAGTGAGGACAGGGGGCACCCCTGTCTCACTGACCTTCCCAATTTAACAGGTCCTGTCAGTAGTCCATTCACTTTGATTTTACTGGCTGTGTTTGCGTACAGGCGTTTTATCGAATTGGTAAAAGAAGACCCAAATCCAAATTTGTCAAGCACCTTCCATAAAAAAGAGTGCTCCACCCTATCAAAGGCTTTTTCGAAATCGAGGCTCACATGAATTCCGCACGAGGCAGCCACGTGTTTAGTTAAGTACTTTATATTTAAAATAGTTTCTGAAATATCCCTTGTCGGAATGCTATATGACTGCGTTTCGGAGATGATGGTACCTATTACTTTCTTGAGACGAGCTGCTAAAACTTTGGCTAAGATTTTATAGTCAGTGTTCAAAAGACTAATCGGTCTATAGTTGCTCAATTGTTTAGACGCACCTTTTTTGTGAATTAACGTAACGGTACCTTCGCAAAATGATGAAGGGACCAGATCTTTTTTTTCCATGTGATGAAACAAATTAAGCAAAATAGGTGACAGCTTTTTCATAAAAGCCTAAAGAACTCTGGCGTTAGACCATCGCAACCTGGGCTTTTTTTATTATTTACAACAAACAAACAACCCTGTCTTTTCTGATACCTTAGCAAAAAGCGATTGAGAATATAAAGAATCGCTGCTTTAATGACTATTACAACATCCATATCAACCCATCCCTTAGGAGGATCATCCCATGACATATGTTGTACATCACCCTCGGGAATAGATGCAGGGCTGGGGTTTGGTTCGGTCATAGTATGAACCTTAGAGGAGTCATACTCTATGTTTTATAGCGCTTGATCGGACCAACTGGGTCGTTGTACCTCATCGTTTTGTGAAGATTCAGCAGATGATATGGGGGTCATCGGAGGGGTCGAAGGCGGAGTATCAGGACGAATCCATCCTCGATATGACGGCTCGCAGGTGTTGTGCGAGGATGGGACGTTAGTAGGTCAGGTTCCCGGGACGTCAAACCCTGTAGAGTACGATGGCACAGCCTGGTTCGCGTGTGATGGACCAGGCATCTCAACCTGGTCCTCGCCTACATTTGTAGGGGTGTCAGCACGGCTCCTGTCTGAAGTTGTAACGGTCTCTACATCAACAGCTTTTTCAACCATAGTCAGATCATGATCGAGTGTGGGTTCGTCCATACCGCTATCTGCAATACAAAGATACTTTTATGAAATATTATATAGATATGGATTATAGAAATGTAACTCATAATTAGTTGCATCGTTTACCTGAAGAGAGTTCTGCAATGTTGTTTTCGACCCGTTCAGGTGCCCTGATGAGTGACACCCTTCTCGGGGTGGTGGTGCTCAGGGCCATGAGGCGTCTTGTTCTGAGCATCTTTATTTTCATGAGGTGTAGGTATGGCTCTTCAGCTGGAAAAAATTGGCTTGTCTGTCTGGAGCGTGGTTTGGGCTTTAGTTATACTGGATTGAGACAGGGGGCGGGATAAATGACGTCATCCGGCTGTCCAAATATAGGCGGCCCAAGGGGTACATGTCCTGACTTGTATCGTTGGTAACATGCCAAGTCCTGTTTCTACAAAGGAATTCTTTGCCAGGTTTTAATAACCCGTGTGGTTGGTAGCATGTCTAGACTTGTTTCAGCAAAGGAAGGGGATGCTTTGCCACCCGGATGTCCAAATATAGACACGTTTCACAAAGGTAAGTATGTTTACTTTCCTTCCGTTTTAATATGGTTTGTTTAATAACCCGTCCAAATTTATTGGTTCAACGATTATATGATAAATGATTATTTCAGACCCCCATTGGAAAGTAATAACAATGCATTAATGATTTGCAAATGTCGGTACAAATGTCTTAACCTAGCTGGATGCTATATCCTAACCTAGCTGCATACTATTTCTTAACCCAGCTGGATGCAATATCTTAAACTCGGTGCTATATCTTAGCCTAGCTGTATGCTAAATCTAAAACTCTGTGCTATATCTTAGCCTAGCTGGATGTTAAATCTTAGCCTAGGTGCTATATCTTAGCCTAGCTACATGCTATATCTTAGCCTAAGTGCTATATCTTAGCCTAACAGCATGCTATATCTTAGCATAGCTACATGCTATAGCTAACCTAGCCGGATGCTATTTCTTATCAACATGGACTACAATCCAACATGGCGACCACAGATGACTACAAAACAGCATGGCGGATGCTGAGAACTACACACCAAGATGGCAACCGTACATGAAGTGACAGGAAATGGGAGGGGTTATGACATACCAGGAAATGGGAGGGGTTATGACCTACCAGGAAATGGGTGGTGTTATGACGTACCTGACCGTGGGAAAGGCTATGACGTTACCCGGAAGTCGTAAATCATAGGGGCCATAAATCATGGGGTCATTAAGACCTTTTATTGGGGTCATAAACACCTTATATTGGGGTCATAAACACTTTTATTGGGGGTCGTAAATCATAGGGGTCACAAATCATGGGTCATAAATATCTTTTTGACATAAGTAGGACTATGTTCTTTTCCTAGATATTCCATATAGTATTCAATAAATAAGTAAAAGCATCTTTTTGACGCAAACATTTAATATATAAAATATAATATATCTTCAGGCGAGACGGATACTACAGATCCAGATAGGGGGCATCAAACATCATTTAATCAAGGGCAGATGGTTGGCATGAACAGACATTAAGTGAACTTATGGCTGCAGTTGCGGTGTTAGCGGACGGTTTCCTCCTGACTGATCAGATAGTTGCCAGGGCAGCCTGTCTCCCACAGTGCAGCAGCAAGGGCCCAGTTGCACTCAGGGTCCAACATCCATGAGCTCAATTTGTAATGGCCACATGGTTCTGCCACTAATCTAGGGGCACTACACTCCAAACCAAAAAAAAATAATTATAGGCACGTCAAATTCCCACAGACTAGACTACTAAAACCACCATCCAAGCTGTAGGCAACCGCCCTCGGATCTACTTTTAATAAAAACCTCGGTGAATAAAAACTACAAGATAAAATAAACAACCCCTACACTAAAACTAGTAAAACCTACCCCTTATAAATATTAGCTCAGTTGCGCCCCCTACTGCCCAGCTATCACAGTCCACGTAATATGATAGGGGGGAATAATAGGGTCGTCATGCTCGATGGCGCGAATACTTTCGGGGCGGTGGTGTCCTCCGGGATCTGTCCACGTACCGGGGATAGCCTCTCCGGGTACAGTGCAGAGGGGCAGTTTCTTTTGGAGGTGCTGGGAGCATTGTACCCGAACGCTGCATGTCTCGTCCCGTCGGCTGTGGCGTCTGGCTTCCATGCGGCGTTGGAGCGAGAGGTCTGCATGGAGAGAGTCGTGTCGGCTGAGGCCAGTCAAGGACGCTTAGTGGGTCAGCAGGGGACCGAGCTCGCCTCCCTGCGCGAAGCGGTCGGCATGCTGGCCCAACGCTGAGAAAGCTACGACGCTCGTTTAAACCCCCTATTTGCTCCCGGTTCGGACCTGGCCGCTTCTGCGTCCGGAACGGCGTATCCGGGGTTCCCTGTTAGAGAACCCAGCCTGCCCCACCCCGCCCGTTATGGCGGGGAGCCCGGCCTCTGCGGGCCCTTCATACATCACTGCCGGCTGATTTCCGATCAGCAGCCCTTCACCTATTCCCATGATAGCTCTAAGGTCGCGTTCATGATGAGCCTCCTGACTGGTCAAGCCAGCGCGTGGGCCATGGCCGTGAGCACCGCTCGTCCGGAAATTCGGTCGTCGTTTGCCGGTTTCCTCACGGAGTTCCAGCGGGTGTTCCACCACACGGTCAGGGGAAAAGAGGCGGGTGCCGAGCTCTTGGACTGCACCCAGGGTTCCTGATCGGTCGCGGATTATTCCATCGCCTTCCGCATCAAAGCAGCTGAGAGCGGCTTCGATGACTGCGCCCTGCGAACCGTCTTCAGGAGAGGTCTGAGCTCCGCCTTGAAGGATGAGCTGGCCGTGCGAGAGGACGCCCAGTCGTTGGAAGAGCTCATCACCTTGGCGATCCGGCTGGACAACAGTCTTCGAGAGCGTCGTCGAGAGAGGGTAGCCGAGCAGCGTTGGACCGAGCCAGCCGCCTCCTGGGTTCCCGAGCCTCCTTCCGGCGACGAGCCCATGCAGCTGGGAGCGGGTCGCCTGGATCCCCTCGAGCGGGAGCAATGGCGCAGATCGGGAGCCTGTTCCCACTGCGGTCTCCAGGGCCATCGAGTGGATTCATGCCCTAGATGATCCGCCCGTCGCAACTCACCGCCTGGCCGCATCGACCACTGTGAGTCCGCGATCGATTCCCCCGCGGTCACCCCCCCCGAACAGGAGCAGCCCGGCGTCGGGGTGCCAAGACATGAGGACGGTAATCCCCGGGGCGCGTTGAGACTGGACGTCGAGAGGGAGATCTCGGGCCCGACCACTTCCGTCCGTATCCGCGCGTTGATTGACTCAGGGGCGGACGATTGTTTCATCGATGCCGGGGTGGTGGCCAAACTCAGTTGCGCGGTCATGGAGCTGGACAAAGCCGAACCGCTGTACGACCTCGACGGGCGCTATGTAAAGGCCGAGAAGTGCGATTTTCACAAGACCTCAGTCCAGTTTCTCGGATTCGTGGTAGAAAACGGGCAACTCATTGCCGATCCGGCCAAGACGCGTGCTGTGATAGAATGGCCGACGGCTACGACGCGTAAACAGCTGCAGCATTTTCTCGGGTTTGCCAATTTCTACCGCTTTATTCTACCGGAGCTTTATCAAGGACTATAGCCGTCAGGCACTGCCCCTCACTCGCCTTACGTCCACCAAGACCGCTTTACGTGGGATAGCCTCGCAGAAGCCGCGTTCAAGAACCTAAAGAGAGCCTTCACTAACCCCCCGGTTCTGCACCATCCTAATCCCGATCTGTCTTTCGTTGTAGAGGTGGACGCATCAGATTCAGGAGTGGGGGCCGTCTTGTCCCAGCGTTCCCCGGTCGACCGGAAGCTCCACCCCTGCGCCTTCTTCTCCCGCCGGCTCTCTCCGGCGGAAGCTAACTACGACGTGGGCAATCGGGAACTTTTGGCCGTGGTCTTGGCGCTCTAGGAGTGGCGCCACTGGCTGGAGGGCACCCCGGAGCCATTCACGGTTTTCACAGACCACAAGAACCTTTCCTTCATTCGATCCATGAAAAGACTAAATCCGCGGCAGGCGCGTTGGTTGCTCCTGCTAAGCCGCTTCAACTACACCTTGACTTATCGCCCAGGTTCACGAAACACCAAGCCCGATGCCTTGTCACGTATCCACGACTCCTGGGAGGGGGAGGAGGAAGGCCCGGCAAGCGTGGTGCCAAGTCATCGCGTGGTGGGGGGCCTGCAGTGGAGGATCGAGCAACAGATCCGGGAAGCGCAGGAGGAGACCGATGCTCCGGCCGGATGTCCCGAGGGACGACTGTACGTCCTGACCCAACATCGCGCGGAGGTGATTAAATGGGGACATGCATCCAAGCTGGCCTGCCACCCGGGCATTCACCGCACCCTGGGACTGATCGGGCAACGCTTCTGGTGGCCATCCTTAAAGACTGACGTAACAAACTATATTCGGGCATGCTCCGCTTGCGCCACCAGCAAATCCTCTCACCAACCGCCGGCGGGACTCCTGCAGCCCCTACCGATTCCTGCACGTCCATGGTCCAATATTGCCTTGGATTTTGTCACCGGCCTACCCGCATCATGAGGAAAGACAGTCATCCTGACCATCGTGGACCGGTTCTCCAAATCAGCGCACTTCATCCCCTTGTCCAAGCTTCCTTCCGCTCTGGAAACGGCCAACCTCCTGGTACAACACGTGTTGAGACTGCACGGGATTCCGGACGACCTGGTGTCCGACCGTGGGCCGCAATTCATCTCACGGGTCTGGAAACGGTTTTGCCAGTCGCTGGGAGCTACGCCGAGCCTGTCTTCCGGGTACCATCCGCAGTCCAACGGTCAGTCGGAGAGGGCCAACCAGGACCTCGAAGCGGCTCTTCGGTGCGTTTGCAACAACCAGCCTTCGTCCTGGGTCGACCACCTACCTTGGGTAGAATACGTCCATAACACCCTGGTCTCATCTGCCACCGGGCGGTCCCCCTTCATGACCGCCTATGGCTACCAACCAGCGCTGTTCCCTACCCAGGCAGGCGCGGAGGAGGTGCCGTCGGTCCAGCGACACCTCAAGAGGGCCCACCAGGTATGGAGGGAGGCCAGGGCGGCTCTCTCCCGAACCGCGCAGCGCAACCAGCGGATCGTCGTCGATGACCAGCACCCGCTTACAAGACCGGGGACCAAGTCTGGCTGTCCACTCGGGACCTCAACCTAGCGGCGTCATCCCGGAAACTGGGCCCGAGATTCGTGGGACCCTTTGAAGTGGAAGCTATCGTCAACCCCGTCTCCGTCCGCCTGAAGTTGCCCCCCACCATGAAAATACACCCGGTCTTCCACGTCTCCTTGATCAAGCCGGCTCCTACCTGCCACATGGTTCCTCCTTCCACCCCACCACCACCTCCGGAGATCATCGACGGGGGCCCAGCGTACAAGGTACGAGAGATTTTGGACTCCAAGCGCAGGGGAAGGGGTTTCCAGTACCTGGTCGACTGGGAAGGCTATGGTCCGGAGGAGCGTCAGTGGGTTCCCCGCTCCTGGATCCTGTGTCCATCTCTGATCCGCGACTATCACAACGCTCACCCCTCCAAACCAGGTGGTCCGCCGAGAGGCATCCGTTAAGGGGGGTACTGTCACGATCCGTGTCTGTTTGTTTTTCAGCGAGTGGGCGTTCCCTCCGCGCTCGTCCCGTCGCACGTCATCGGGCAGGGAGAGACGCGCCTCAAGCCGCGCAGCTGAAACTGATCAAGTCATGATTAAAGACTACTTAAGCCACCGCCGAGGATCAGTCGGCGTCGGATGATTATCCTGCGATGCTCACGTTCATGCTTCACGTTCTTGATTTTGCCTTTCTTGTTCCGTGTATTGATTGTTGCGTTATCTGTATTTTCTGCCTCAGCTACTTTTCGGCTCGCTTTATGTTCTCGTGTTCGCTATTTGGATTTTCCTTATCCTTTCAAGGTAAGCCATTCTCGTTTTCTTGTATTCCTTGCTATGCAAGCGCTTTAAGTTTAATCATCGTTTTTCTTTCCTGGTGTGAATGCGTCCACCAGCGTTTTCCGTTATCGTTCCCCGCGACGGTTGTAACTATTGATATGTTTTCCCCCCTAATTCATACTCCAGTATTTGTCTGGATTGATGACTCTTTGACGGTCCCAATAAACACCTTGTCGGAACCTCTTTCCGCCGTTTTGAGAGTCCACCCTCCGCTTAAGGCCTCGGCCGGACAGCGACCTTGTCACTTATCCACCCACACACTTCCTTAATTCCCCTAATTAACAATAAGGGAGTAATCTCATCACCATTGTCTATGTCCAGAAATACCGCAAGGTCTTAATAAAAAATTATGCTCTCAGCCACAACATTGCTCACCATTCCATCGCCGTCCAAACCTTGTCTCTTGGTAGCCGCCAGCATGTCATCAGGCACTCGATTCAATGGCTGCTCCATGATTTGTCCTAATGAGTCCATTAAACCTGGATCCGGGAGAAAAAAAGGGGGGAATGGGATAGGGGAGAAGAAACAACAAAAAACCCCCTCCACAGCACGGAGGCTGGGAGGAGAAAAAAAAAAGAAACAAAAACTCCCAAAAATTCAGAAAAGATCAACCAAGATTTACCACAAAAAAAAGACATAAACCAGGAGCATTGAGCTCTAACTGTCAGCTCTGCACACTCACGCAGAGTGACAATCAGGCACACCTGCAACCACTCAACCAACCACACCTGGGCGTTCTCAGGGTAGTATGGCCGTAAGCAACAATTGCTTTCAAAATTTTGCATTTTATACATGTGGTCTTTATTGTGGCAAATACTTCAAAAATACGTAACAAGAATCTGTAACTATAATCACAGTCACAAAGGTGTAACAACAATCTACAAATGCATGATTGAAGTCTCAAATATATTACAAATATCAGCAAATGTGTACAATTTTTTTGTTGGCACATACACATGGTTAAATGCGGACAAAAATCCGTAGATGGGCGACCTGTAAAAACGGGACCTTTTGATTGGCTGTGTTCTTACATGTGACGTTTGCAACAGTCCTGCTGCGGACGACTTGCAAATGTGTGTGCTGATTTACAAATGCGTGTCAGGAGACTTGTGTGTGGCTCCGTAGCTACACGATCGGACCACATGGGGGCACTAATATTATACCAGCCCAGTACCACCAATATATGTGGTGGTTCGGGTTTGGGGGGGGCCTGGCGAAGTTATTATTGTTTGCAGGTCTCCGGCAGTTTCCAGCCAGGCACGCCTCCGGCTTGAGAGGGCGTCGGCTCCTGCGCACCTGCCGCTCATCAGCAGCAATCACCACCGGGATAAAACCCAGCCTCGCCAGGAGCCAGACGCCGGATTGTCCCGTTACCTTACGTGGTATTGGCTCATGTCCCTGCACGCTGCATGCTCGCCCGATTGTGTCGATGCTCGTGCCTGTCTGACTCCCGTGTCTTCTTGTCTCCCCTCCAGCCGTCCTGTGCCCGTCCGAACTCGAGCTTCCCGTGCCCATCTCCGAGTTCCTGACCAGCGTTCACCTCGCCTGCGCTCCCCCCGCCACGCCGCTCACCTGCCTCTTCCGCGCCGTTCCCGCTGCTTCTCCGCCAGCCCGCCTCCCACTTCCAGCGCTTGCGGCCTCGCCGCCTGCCAGCCGATCCTCGCTCCCGTAGCCGCGCCCGACCCGCCGCGTCGCTCCACGCCCAGCTCCCCAGTCCCGGTTCCCGATCGTGCTGCTCCCTTGCCTCCTCATTCAATAAACCCTTTTCCCACCACCTTGATCGCTCTTGGGTCCTACTTTCCCAACTCACGGTTCTCCGAACCGCAACAAATATATACACCAATAACATGGGGGGGCTTTCACTGCTATCCACCCATGGTCGCGTACCATTTATTTGACATTATTTAAATTAAATTGGAATAAATGGAAGAATAAAGTGGAACTAATAAAATAAGAACCAATGATATAACCAGTGAAGCTAAAAAAAAATGAATGAAGCTTCTCCACACCTGCTAATTGCCACATTAACTATACTTCCCTTTATTGCATTCAGTAAACACCATTTTTTTAAATTGATTCATGTTAAAGAAATTTAAGTTTTGTCTTTCTCATCTGTATGTTTTGTCTGTTTGGTTTTGTCATTTTATCAAGTTTCAAACGATGGCTATGCTTACAGGTGTGGTAAATTTTGTTAATATCCAATTCTCCCTTTTTTTATGTGCATTCTTATCCTGCTGGCCTTTAACTGAACTTTCCGACAGCCTCCAATGGGTGCCAGGTACGGCTCCATCGCAGATGTGACTCCCCAACGCCAGATCCCTTTTCTGTAAACGACTCCCTTGGAGCGTTGATGACCCCTGTTCAAGTCCTTGACCCTTAACAGATAAAGTGAGACTCGCTCGCTTTTAAGGCCGTAACTTATGAATTAGGGAGGTCCAGCATAAGGCTTGGTATTTCTAAAGTAACAATATCGTCATGGCCGTAAGATAACTTGTATGTGTCAGGCCTTGTGAAAGTACACCATACACTAAAAGATGTCTTGTAATCTGAAACCATTAGAATAGGCAGAAAGGGTGTGGTAGAGTCAAATGTCAAGTTTCCTATGTATTGCATATTCAAATTGCTTATGCTGATGCAAATAAAAACCATGTGTGCAGTCGGAAGCGCCGGCTTCGCCTCGGAGTACGAGGGCTGCCCCGCGCGTAATGACAAAAGACAATCTTGGCTGGTTGATTCATTTGTTCAGGCTTGTTTTGATAGAAACATCCCTAACAATTCATTAACTTTTTATTTAGTAAACACTCACTGCACCGACCCAACCGGACTGCATCGGGTCATCTGTCTACTACACCTGTGGACTCCGAGAGTCCCCTTTTGGTCTTAATGTGTAGCTCCGGAGCCACACTCACGTCTCCAGACACGCATTTGCAAATTACCACACGCATTTGCGAGTCGTCCACGGCGAGACTGTAGCAACACCCAAAGGCAAGGGACGCTGAATGTTGGCATTTTGTGCTCTCTGCCTGTCTGGCGAATATGTGGAAATTTATTAAAAAGCAGCTCGCATACTTGCTGAGATTTGTCAAAGTTTTGGGTTTTTTTGTGGTGCAAAAGCTTACAGCATCCAAGTACTAACCAGGACCGACCCTGCTTAGCTTCCGAGATCGGACAAGATCGGGCGTTCTCAAGGTAGTATGGCCATAAGCAGGAATTGCTTTCAAAATTTTGCATTTTATACATGTGGTCTTTATTGTGGCAAATACTTCAATCCAAAAATACGTAACAAGAATCTGAAACTATAACCACAGTCACCAATGTGTAACAACAATCTACAAATGCATGATTGAATTCACAGATATATTGCAAATATCAGCAAATGTGTACAACGATTTGTTGGCACATACACATGGTTAAATGCGGACAAAAATCTGTAGATGGGCGACCTGTAAAAACGGGACCTTTTGATTGGCTGTGTTCTAACATGTGACGTTTGCTACAGTCCTGCCGCGGACGACTCGCAAATGCGTGTGCTGATTTGCAAATGCGTGTCAGGAGACTTGTGTGTGGCTCCGAAGCTACACATTCGGACCACATGGGGGCACTAATATAATACCAGCCCAGTACCACCAATATATACACCAATAACATGGGGGGGGCTTTGGTATAAATGGAAGAATAAAGTGGAACTAATAAAATAAGAACAAATGATGTAACCAGTGAAGCTAAAAAAAATGAATGAAGCTTCTCCACACCTGCTAATTGCCACTGGTCGGATAACGGCGGTCCTAAAAGCTGCTGGTACTATACCCGTGGTAAGTGATAGATTAATTATATTTAAAACAGACGGCCCTAGGGTCGTAAACAGTTCTTTAATTAGTTTGCCAGGAAGCGGATCGAGCACACAAATTGTCGGTTTTGCCGCACTAACCAATTTGGTTAGGCTTTCAAGAGATATTTTTTTAAATTGACATAAGGTTATCGGACAGTTATCAGCCCTAATTAACACCATTTATCGCGGAATTCGATGGAATTTTAAGAACAGTGTCTTTAATCTCATCACGAATACACTCAATCTTCTGAGTAAAGAATTGCATGAAATCGTGAGCTGAATAGGAAGAGCTATCCGAGGTTGGTCGCTGTTGCGTTAGCATTGCTACGGTATCAAATAAAATTTTAGGGTTGTTTTTATGTAAGACAATTAATCTAGAATAATAATTAGTTTTGGCAAGATCAAGCGCTTCTTTGTATATTAGTAAACTATCACACCATGCCTGACGGAAGACCTCAAGTTTGGTCGCACGCCATTTGCGCTCAAGCTTCCTACAAGATCGTTTCAGTATGCGCGTTTCCTCTGTAAACCACGGAGTAAGCCTCTTTGGACGAGTTTTAGTTTTTAATGGTGCGACGGAGTCAAGCGCATTTAACAAAGCAAGATTAAAGTTGTTTGTGAGATCATTAATCGTACCAATATAATTAGGAAACGAAGCAGTTGCTAAAGGGAGTAGCTCAGAGAGCGCAGCGGTGGTTGAGGAGCTAATGTTGCGGCTGCTATAGCTTTGATTATGGTCAGAACGATGAGCCAATGAGCCAAGACTTCAAATTTGATAAAGTAATGGTCAGATATAGCACTAGTATATGGTAATACAATTATTTTTGAGGATGCTAAGCCTCGGGTTAACACCAAATCTAACGTGTTGCCATTTATATGCGTTGCTTCATTTTTTATTTGCATGAAACCAAACATCAATTATTGTCCGAAACGCCACGGTAAGTGGTTCCGACGGGAGATTCATATGAATGTTGAAGTCGCTCATGATAAGTATATTATCCGCATGAGTTACTCAATCAGCTACAAATTCAGAAAATTCATCTAAAAAGCCTGAGTAAGAGTCAGGCGGACAGTAAAGAACGGCAAGATAAAATGGCAGCGCGGCTGTGGATCGCATAATGAGAACTTCAAATGTTTTAAAGGAATTGCTAGGACAAGGACTAAGTTTTAGATTAGATTCGGAAATGAGGGCTACACCCCCGCCTTTCTTTTGAGGGTGCGCAACATGCGAGCTCACGAAGTTTGGAGGCTGTCACGATCGCCTTACGGCGAGGAGGAGGTGGACCCAAAAGGCGAGGAGGCAGGGAAATGGATAACGTTAGGGGAATTTATTAAATGGATTCAACAAGGAAAAACAACGGGGAAGGGAGCAAAATAACAAAGGTAACAAAACGTGACTAACAGAAAAAGAGGGCGAGGAACGAAAGCAGGGGCAAAACGCTGAGGGACGTAAACGGGAACGAGAATATGAACAAGCACAGGGACGAGAACAAAACGCGTTCGTGATAGTCCGTAAATAGCGGCAATGACCCGACACGGAGTAGTCGGTATGGGGAGCTTAAATAGTCCGGTCATTAAGGGAGCGGATGGGGATCAGGTGTGTGACGGTTAACGGGGAACAGGTGCGTGGCTGGTGAGGACGAGTGCTGAGGGGGAACGCCCCCACTCAGCTGACAAAACAATAACACAAAAGCATGGAAAGGTAAAAATAATAACAAAACCCTGCCATGCCCGACGCGGATCATGACAGCACCCCCCCTCAAGGCACAGATTCCAGACGTCCCAAAAAAAATGAACAAAAAGAAAACCATGTCCAAAAACGAGGGTGGGCGGAAGGGGTCGGGAGGTGGGTCAACGACCCGTGATCGAGGCCGGTCTGGCGGATGTCCGGGAGGCCAGACCAGCGAGTCTTTTCGTGGCCCTTCAGGCGGCCGTGCGGGTGGCCAGACCAGTACGTCCCATTGGGGCCATTCAGGCGGAAGTCCGGGAAGACCCGAACGCCACATGGAGTCCGCTGACGGGGCTGAGACGAGAGGCGGCGGCGGGACGCTGGGTGCAGCAGAGGACGGAGCTTGGGCCGGCGTCGAGGCGGGTGCAGCCGAGGTAGGAACTTGGAGCAACGGCGGGCCGTTGGACGCCGCCGAGACGGAGACGAGACGCGGTGGATCGCCGGACGCCGCCGGAGCAGGGACGAGACGCGGCTGTGGGTCGTCGACCGCCGTCGAGGCCGGAACTTGGAGCGGCGACGAACCAGATGCAGCCGTGGCAGGAACTTGGAGCGGTGACGAACCAGACGCAGCCGAGACAGGAACCTGGAGCGGCGGCTGGTCATCGAGCACCGCCGAGACAGGATCTTGGAGCGGCGGTCTGATCGTCGAGCGCCGCCGAGTCAGGAACGTGGAGCGGTGGCTGGTCGTCGAGCGCCGTCGAGGCAGGAACTTGGAGCGGCGACGAACCAGATGCAGCCGTGGCAGGAACTTGGAGCGGTGACGAACCAGACGCAGCCGAGACAGGAACTTGGAGCGGCGGCTGGTCATCGAGCAAATTGACAGCCGGAAGTTTTCTTACCTTCTGCGCATGTTTACAAGTGGCGACGAGTTCGTTCAAATCCGAACATTTCGGATTCCTCTGACATGACTAAAATAGCTCGAATATTTTTAAGTAGACAATTCAGTTGTGAGTAAGGAAGGGAGTAATATTTGATTATTGGCTGTTAATTCATTAGCTCCATGATGTGACCTGACATAGTGTCAGTGACTGTGTTCTGTTTATGCTATGAAACTTATGGAGGCAGCGCCACAGGCACTGGTCTTAAAGGAATACACAAATTTCCCACACTCATAATTTACTCATGTGATTCCTCAATTAATACGCTCTCCTGGACTTAAAATTGATCATCTGGATTGCTGTAATATCATTTTCCCAATTTAACATGCAGATTTGTTAATTATTAAAACTACAATTAACATTTTCAATAACTGCACAAGATGATACATTTGCTGTTGTGAGTAGGGTTTCATGGTTGATGATGAAAACAAGATTAATTTATGCTTATCAGATTATATGTTTATTTTCATTTGTGGCGCACATTTTACAACCATAAACATTTTATTCTTAGAGAAAAAAAATTGTCACTTGCCCAAGTCGGGCAAGTAATTTGGCCACTCGGGCAAGGCAAATTTTAGTGGCACTTGCCCTATGGGCAAGCAGTTTTTAAAGTTAACCGCGAACCCTGGGTTCATCAGACGCCGCCGAGGCAGAGAAGAAAGGCGGCGGCGCGTCGTCGAAGACCGCCGTGACAGAGGCGGGAAACGGCGGCGGTCCATCGGACGCCGTCGCGAACGTGGCTTGGGACGGCGGGGAATTGTCATCCGCCGTCGAGGCAGGAACTTGCGACGGGTGCAGGACGAGCGCCGTCGGATCGAGGACCGAAGGCGGCTGCGGGACGTGCTCTGCCGGAACGTGAGCTTGGGGCGGAAGCAAGGCGTGCTCCGCTTGAACGGGGACTTGGGGCGGTTGCAGGACGTGCTCTGCCGGAACAAGGGCTTGGGTCGGACGCCGTACAGGCTCCGCAGGTACGTGAACCGGGGACGGACGCAAGGCGTGCTCCGCCGGGACAAGGGCTTGGGGCGGACGCCATACAGGCTCCGCAGGTACGTGAACATGGGACGGATGCAGGACGTGCCCCGCCTGAACTTGGACTTGGGGCGGGCGCAAGATGTGCCCCGCCGGAACAAGGGCTTGGGGCGGACGCAATACCTGCTCCGCTGGAACGTGGACTACGGGTGGACGCAAGGCGTGCTCCGCCGGAACGTGAACGTGGGACGGACGCACAAAGTGCTCCGCTGGATCGAGAACTTGGGGCGGACGCAAGACGCGCTCCGCCTGAACATGAACTTGGGGCGGACGCAGGACGTGCTCCGCTGGAACGTGGACTAGGGACGGACGCACAACGTGCTCCGCTGGATCGAGAACTTGGGACGCTGGCGAGGCGCCGGAACGGGGCTCAGCAGCTGGCGGGGAGCCGGAACGGGACTCAGCAGCTGGCGAGGAGCCGGGACGGGGCTCAGCAGCTGGCGAGGAGCCGGAACGGGACTCATCAGCTGGCGGGGAGCCGGAACGGGACTCAGCGGCTGGCGGAGAGCCGGAACGGGACTCAGCAGCTGGCGGGGAGTCGGAACGGAGCTCAGCAGCTGGCGGGGAGCCGGGACAGGGCTCAGCAGCTGGCGGGGAGCCGGGACAGGGCTCAGCAGCTGGCGGGAAGCCGGTACGGGCCTCAGCAGGTGGCGAGGAGCCGGGACGGGGCTCAGCAGCTGGCGAGGAGCCGGGACGGGGCTCAGCAGCTGGCGAGGAGCCGGGACGGGGCTCAGCAGCTGGCGAGGAGCCGGAACGGGGCTCAGCAGCTGGCGAGGAGCCGGAACGGGGCTCAGCAGCTGGCGAGGAGCCGGAACGGGGCTCAGCAGCTGGCGGGGAGCCGGGACAGGGCTCTGCAGCTGGCGGGGAGCCGGGACAGGGCTCGGCAGCTGGCGGGGAGCCGAGACAGGGCTCGGCAGCTGGCGGGGAGCCGGGACAGGGCTCGGCAGCTGGCGGGGAGCCGGGACAGGGCTCAGCAGCTGGCGGGGAGCCGGGACAGGGCTCAGCAGCTGGCGGGAAGCCGGAGTGGGGCTCTGGAGGCTGCGGCTGATGAGGGGCCGGCACTGGAGGGTGCAGCGGACGAGGAGCCGGCACTGGAGGCTGCAGCTGACGAGGAGCCGGCACTGGAGGCTGCAGCTGACGTGGAGGCGGCATTGGTTGCTGCAGCTGGCATGGAGGCGGCTTGGGTTGCTGCAACAGGCGTGGAGGCGGCATGGTCTGTGCAGCTGACGTGGAGGCTGCATGGGTTGCTGCAGCTGACGTGGCGGCGACGTGGGTTGCTGCAGCTGGCGTGGAGGCGACGTGGGTTGCTGCAACTGACGTGGAGGCGACAGCGGGCCGGGCGCAGCAGTCGGTCCGGGCACAGCCGAACCGGGGGCCCTGATCCCTATCAGCCTGCCGCCATCGGGAATCAGGGGAACGGGGAACACGTGGGACCAAGGTTACTGGGGCTGGTGAACGTGAGCTAAGAGATGCCAGGGGAACGTGATCAGGTGCTGAAACCAATGGTGAATGAGGTGTGCGACGTGACCGTGACTTCTGAGATTTGGGACGTGAAGCGCGCGAGGTAGAGTGGGAGGTGGTCTTGAAAAACTCAAACGAAAAAGGTGTCAGGAATTGTTCGGGGGGAAGAAAGTGACTGGTCCTAACTGAGTCCGGGTTGCGCTGGGCGTCTAACAGAGCGTAGATGTAGTCGGCGTCGTCCTCGTGATCCGAGTCAACAAAAACGTGCGGGGCATAGTGCTCAGAATCATCGATGGTGTCGGCAACTAGTAGGAAGTCAGTGGGTGAAGGGGCATGGTGCTCAAAATCGTCGTCGTGATCCGAATCTATAATCAGGTGTGGAGGAATTACAGGTAGACCGTCGATTACGTAACCGTGAGATGAAGGGAATGAAACAGACGCGGTGCGGGGCTGGTCGGCAGGTTGAGAGGGCGGTTGTCCGTGCGACGGCGTCCATGACGCCGCCGTGAGCCCCTCGCTGGGTCCTTTCTTGGTCGGGTCATTCTGTCACAATCGCCTTACGGCGAGGAGCAGGTGGACCCAAAACGCGAGGAGGCAGAAAAATGGATAACGTTAGGGGAATTTATTAAAGGGATTCAACAAGGAAAAACAACGGGGAAGGGAGCAAAATAACAAAGGTAACAAAACGTGACTAACAGAAGAAGAGGGCGAGGAACGAAAGCAGGGGCAAAACGCTGAGGGACGTAAACGGGAACGAGAATATGAACAAGCACATGGACGAGAACAAAACGCGGTCGTGATAGTCCGTAAATAGCGGCAATGACCCGACACGGAGTAGTCGGTATGGGTAGCTTAAATAGTCCGGTCATTAAGGGAGCGGATGGGGATCAGGTGTGTGACGGTTAACGGGGAACAGGTGCGTGGCTGGTGAGGACGAGTGCTGAGGGGGAACGCCCCCACTCAGCTGACAAAACAATAACACAAAAGCATGGAAAGGTAAAAATAATAACAAAACCCTGCCATGCCCGACGCGGATCATGACAGAGGCGAAGCCTCATTTAGCGGTAAAAACTGATTCGGTTTTAACCAGGTCTCGCAAAGACCAATCATGTTAAGATTATGGTCTCTAATAAGGTCATTAACTAACAAGGCTTTCGATGAAAGTGATCTAATATTTAAAAAACAGAGTTTCAGTAAAATAGGTCTATCTAAGTTATTCCGCGCAACAGGACTCCTGGTCATAATATTAAGGAGATTGCCTTGCCTAGGTCCCGGGTTGTACCTCGAGCAACTAGAAACGCGGCGAGAATTTCCGACGGTCGGAATCCGATAGTTATTTGTCAGCTTTCGAGTGCTATTATTTTGAGAGAATTTTTATTCGATCACTACCTACAGGTTTTAGGTTGCTGTACAGGTTTTGTAAGACCTGCCAAGTATTTTCTGGAGTGACTTGATTAGGTTTCATTTTTATACTTGTATGATAACTTTCGTTGTCGAGTTGTTCTTGTAATACGTCGATATAACGACGTGTGTTCTCGGCGGTGAAATATCTCCACATTCTGGTTTTTTAAAGTTCGATTAAACCTTTCAACCACCGAGGCTTTCAAATCACTGGCAGTTGCAAAATGATGAATATTGTGTTTTTTCATCAACCTTTGAAAATGCTTGTTGAAAAATTCCTTCCCCTCGTCTGCTTGTAATTTTTGAGGGACGCCGCTAAGGAGCAAAACCGATTCAAAGGCTCGAACGACTTCTGGTCCCGTCTTGTTCATCAAGACACGCGCGTATGCACGCTTTGAAAACACATCGATGACCGTGAGTAAATATTTAAAACCGTCATTGTACTCCGTCAGAGCCTGCATGTCGCATAGATCGGCCTGAAATTGATTCATAGGTTTTGAAACAAACACTCTGTTCCTAGGGAAATTAATTCGAGCCGGTTTGTGCAAGGTGTATGCATCTTGTCAGAAAGACTTGTGGGGGAACCAAAGTTTCGTTCCGCATCGACGCAATACTAGGACGGGTTTCATAACAAGGTAACACTTCCGCTCCTCTCGCGGCACCCGTTGGTGTGCGTCTACTGATTAAAAATAAGTATTCCGGTCATGTTACGTATTGTTAACATATGTATTCCTAATATGTGTTAATTGTATCTCGTTTCGGCAACTTTCGCCGCGAGTATTGCCTCGTTTGTGTCGCCGCGGGTGGCGATGTGCTCCGGGAGTGAGTCTGTGCTTAAAATAGAACAGTGCCGTTACTGCACCCGGCGGGCCCTACTATCGCCGTGTTGTACTCGTCATCCTCGCGCTATTGTAGCCTTTGTTATGTCATTGTAATGTGAATGTTGATTTATCATCCCTTTGGTCTATATTCATATTAATTCAGACATATTGTTTTCTTCTGTTTCAGACCACACACACACACACACATACTCACACATTCCTACACATATCTATACACTTCCAATGATATGTGACTCCCCTTGTTGACATTAAAGATATTCCAGTTTCCTGATTCTCTGACCGGCATCAACGGTCCATACTGCCCGCTTCAGCCAGTGTAATTTCTAAGCTAATGTGGACAAGACTGCATTATAACAAGTGGTCCTTCGAGCCGGATTGGAGCAAAGCTAAAGCACTGTGGACCCTGCAGCGACTACGGAAGAGACATTGAGTCGGCCCAGCAGAGAATCCTGTCTGCCCCCTCATCTAATGGACTATGAAGTTGGCTATTCAGTCCCCGGATCACATTCTCCAATCACTTCATCCCGCTCCAGCGGCAGAATCCGAAGTACTTCGAGGAGATCCCATCGCTCTGTAACCAACACCCGTTCCTACTCAGGGAGACACACAACCTATTCCGTTGGCCACTATCCACAAGATGGAGTCTCCCCAATCCAAGCGGCAATTCTGGACGACAATACTAAACAACTTCAGCTGGTTAATCTTCAAAGACAGCTGGCTGAAGATGCGGAAGCTGAACACGAGCTCCAACAACTGCAAGCTCAAGCCAAGGCAGCGCAACAGGCACAAGAAGAAGGCGGGCGGCATGGTGGCCGAATGGTTAGCACGACGCCCTCACAGTGAGAGACAGCATCGGGTGTGGGTTCAATCCCGGCTCCGGCCATCCTGTGTGGAGTTTGCATGTTCTCCCCGTGCCTGCGTGGGTTTCCTCCGGGTACTCCGGTTTCCTCCCACATTCTAAAAACATGCATGGCAGGCCGATTACAGGGACAACGGATGCAAATTAGCCATTGGCTATAATCTGGCATATTTACAGGAAACTGTTTGATTAATATGCACTGTCCCTGTATACTTTCAAAAATAAAAACAAATACAAATGCAAAGGAGGCCATTAGCATACGCCTCGAACAAAGCCGCAGACTACAACAATTAAGAGCGGATGTGGAAATGGCTAAACTGGTCACGTCAATGCTCAGCACGAACAGCACCACATCGAGCACCTATCAGCCGATCCCACCAGCTAGTCCTGCACCAGGCAACCTTGCACCTCCTCACGCCAACTCATATCAAATTCAAATTTCCCCATTGTGGGACTAATAAAGGACATCTTTATCTTTATATCCAACAATGGGCAAACAACAATCCCCCAATCTAGTCGAAACAGCTGCTGCAGCACAACCGTTACCTACGGCAGCGCCAACAACGATCCATGATGGAGCGGCTGCTCTAATACAAAGTGAGCAACTTGATACGACTCACGGCCCGTCATTCCAGCAGACAGGCCAAGAATGGGAGCATCCTCGAGCTTCTTCCATTCCCATCCAGGCTCCTACATCAGCACCTGCCCCCTATCCTGGTCTACAGCCACAACTCGGAGCAGATATGCTGATCGCTTCTGCCTTTGGCATCCCAAAGCCAACGCTGCCAGTGTTTGAGAGCGGTTGTGAGAGTGACTTTGCTCTGCTGAAGATGGCATTGGACAGTCTACTCAACAACCACACCCACCTGAGTGAGCAGTATAAGTATCAAGTATTACTAAGTCACTTGAAGCTACCTAGTGCTCTCCAACTCGCCAAGGCGTATATGCACCACACAAGCCCATATACAGCTGCCCTCAACGCGCTACAAGATAAATACGGTCAACCGAGGCATCTCATCCAATCAGAGCTTGGTGCCATCCTGAACTCACCCGCACTCAAGATAAGTGATGCCAACAGTTTCGACTCCTTTGCTTTCACCATCCAATCTCTTGTGGCATACTGAGGACTCTTGAAGGCTACAATGGCATTGAACTTGTGTGCGGGTCGCACGTCGACAGACTGTTGGGTAAATTGCCTCCCTATTACCGTGACAGCTTCGTGGAGTATTGTCTCAATAGAGGAATCCTACAATCAGGTTTTGACCAAACCTACACGCTCCCTGATCTTGCTGCATGGCTCCACGTCAAATCACAAGCCAAACGCATCTCCAGCCGTGCCGCAGCCTTGTACCAGCCCGAGCCAAGCAAGGCAGCTAAAACTACAAAGAAGTCTAGCTCAACTACTTATAAGGAGCAGTCCACGTCCGTTTTAACTGTGAACAAAGAGTCCCTTCGTTCCAAGCCTGCAAAGCAGAAATCAGCTTCCAAGCCACAGCCCTACTGTCCTCACTGTGACAATAAGGATCATTACCTGAACTCCTGTGACAATTTCAAGAAGCTTACCCCCACTCAGATCGGCCAATGGATCAAGGATGGAAACCGCTGCTGGAAATGCGGCCGCAGCCACCTCGCTGAGAACTGCAACCTCAAACGTCCTTGTAAGGTCTGCCAAGAACAACACCTCACAGTCCTCCATGATTCCATCCGTGAAACCTCCAATGCCGTCCTGGTGGTGAACCCAGCTCCCACAAAGGTCTATCTTGACCGCCCCAATCGTGCACAGCGAGTGATGCTAAAGGTGGTAAGAGTCCTCATTCATCATGGCAAGCAAGCGATGGAAGCATATGCAATCCTCGACGACGGTTCGGAGCGGATGATTGTTTTGTCTCATGTTGTCCGGTCCCTCAAGCTACCAGGAGCGCCGGAGACCCTTCCCATTCAGACGAAACATCACAATGTAAAACAGCTGGAGGGCCTTACCGTCACATTTGAAGTGTTCCCTCCGGCCACTCCTAACAAGAAATACCTCGTCTCCAATGCATTCTCTGCTGACGGGGTCTGCTTTGCTGAGCAAAGTTTTAGCAGCTCGTCTCAAGAGAGTAATAGGTACCATCATCTCTGAAACGCAGTCAAATAGCATTCCGACAAGGGATATTTCAGACACTATTTTAAATATAAAGTATTTAACTAAACACATGGCTGCCTCGTGCGGAATTCATGTGAGCCTCGACTTCGAAAAAGCCTTTGATAGGGTGGAGCACTCTTTTTTTATGGAAGGTGCTTGACAAATTTGGATTTGGGTCTTCTTTTACCAATTGGATAAAACGCCTTTACGCAAACAGCCAGTAAAATCAAAGTGAATGGACTACTGACAGGACCTGTTAAATTGGGAAGGTCAGTGAGACAGGGGTGCCCCCTGTCCTCACTACTGTTTAGCCTTGTTGTTGAACCACTTGCGGCCCTCCTCAAACAAAATAACAGCATAAAAGGCATTTGGACACCAAGTGGACACGAAGTTAAGATTCTACAGTATGCGGACGATACAAACCTGTTTGTCAGAGACGTGGAGAGTCTAAGTGTAGCTCTCAACGAGCTCAACATTTTTTGCCAAGCCTCGGGTGCAAAAGTCAATTTTGATAAGTCCACCATGGCCGTTTTTGGTACCACCAGCGCTGTGCCAAAGACCTGGGGTTTTAAAGAGGCCACGCTCAGCCAAAAAATTCTTGGTGTTTGGATTGGGGAGAACACTTCTCATTGTGATGAACAGCAACGGTAAACAGTTTTACCGCAAGTAAAATCCACTTTAGATATGTGGAAATTCAGGAATTTCACTCTGAAAGGGAAAACTTTGGTCATCAATAACCTGTGCATTTCAAAGTTAATTCAATCACTGACTGTCACTCACATGTCTGTGAATGTTTTAAATAGATTAAATTTAACATTTAATTATTTCTTGTGGAAGAGGGAAAGAGGTTTCATTGGGCACTATAGCTTGATCGGTGATGTCAAATTGGGTGGCTTAAATTTGATGGACATCGGTACCAAAAAGGCTGAACTACGTTGCTCAGAAAGTTTTTAAATCCTGCCTTCTCTGCTCCCTGTAAAGACTTTCTTATGCCAATTTTAGAAGGTTTAGGCCGCTACGGCATTTTTAATCTCTGCCAGATGTTGCCTCGCACGATGTTCCCCCCTCTGGAGCCCTTTGAAAAGGAAATCTTAGAGGCGTGGTGGGCATTGCGGCCATGGGTTAGGACAGAGCCAATGTCACTCCATCAACTGCAGAACATTCCACTTAGGTTCAACCCCGATCTCCTGGGCGGTGAGCCAGGGAGTGGGGAAAGGATGTTAAGTGGGGTTTTAGAAAGTGCACACATCAGAACAATGGGTGATTTATTAGACCAGAAAGGGAATTTTAACATTGAACGCATTCGCACCTTGTTTTGCTTCCACAAAGTTCCCTTTCGAAGGGCCACTGTGTTGCGCTCAGTGGGAAAAATCAGATACTCCATGCATTGCCACTGGGGGCACCTTCTGGGGCGGATGTCACAGAGTGAAGACACCACCACGAAGTCAGATTTAAATTATGTGCTGACCTTTGGGGCTCGACCGACTAGACTGGCAGAGTGCACAACTAAACTATTCTATAAGGTGTTGCTAACCAAAGTACTTTAAAAGCTCCCTGCAGAAAACGCGTGGCGTCAGGCATACCCCGCCCTGGCTTCCTCGTCCATCTGGGCTGACATGTTCAACTGGTATACTCCACCCAAAGTAAGTAACACTGATTTTAAAATAAGACACAGGATAATCTTTCCATGTACAACGCTGCATGCTTTTCTACCAAGTGCCAATGACAGAACATGTCCAGTGTGCAGAGAGGAACCTGAGGACTTCCACCATCTCATCCTCCAATGCCGAGTCGTGCGACAATTCAGATCCAGACTAGAGGATCTCATTGCCAGGAGGCTGGGGGTGAGACTCCCCTCGCCGATAGCCTGTGGTGGCGGTGACCAGAATTCCTGGCTTCTCCTGTTCGGCGTCATCCCTTCGCCATTGAAAGGCCTGAATGTCAAAGCTCTCAAACTGCTCTTGGCCATCGCACGTCATGCCATCGTCATCACCAGAAACATCCATCTGCATGAAAAAAGGAAAGGCGATCACTGGTCCATCTTCAAATCTTTGGTTATCTCACATCTCACCCATCTTCATGCACATCGACCCCAACGTTTTGAAGGCCACTTGGCGGCGAACAACGGACTAGTTTCTGTGTCTGCTGCCAACAGTCTGGACTTTCATTTTTAATATGCATCTTTTGTTACGACTATGAAATCTTTGGATATCCCTATTGATGTTTGTTCACGAATGTTAGGATTTTGAATGAGACCTCTTTTTGTACAGTCAATTTTACAATAAAAAAAAAAAAAAGAACGCCCGATCTCGTCCGTTCTCGGAAGCTAAGCAGGGTTGGGCCTGCTTAGTACTTGGATTGGAGACCGCCTGGGAATACCAGGTGCTGTAAGCGTTTGCACCGCAAAAACAAAAAAAAAACTTTGACAAATGTAAGCAAGTATGCAAGCTGCTTTTTAATAAATTTCCACATATTCGCCTGACAGTCTGAGAGCACAAAATGCCAACATTCAGCGTCCCCTGCCTTTGGGTGTTGCTACAGTCTCGCCGTGGACTACTCGCAAATGCGTGTGGCAATTTGCAAATGCGTGTCTGGAGACTTGAGTGTGGCTCCGGAGCTACACATTAAGACCAAAAGGGGACCCTCGTAGTCTACAGGTGTAGGTAGCAGAGAGATGACCCGATGCAGTCCGGTTGGGTTGGTGCAGTGAGTGTTTACTAAATAAAAATTTAATGAATTAATTTTAAAAAATGGTGTTTACTGAATGCAATAAAGGGAAGTATAGTTAATGTGGCAATTAGCAGGTGTGGAGAAGCTTCATTGATTTTCTTTAGCATCACTGGTAATATCATTGGTTCTTATTTTATTAGTTCCACTTTATTCTTCCATTTACTCCAATTTAATTTAAATAATGTCAAATAAATGGTACATGACCATGGGTGGATAGCAGTGAACGCCCCCCCATGTTATTGGTGTATATATTGGTGGTACGGGGCTGGTATAATATTAGTGCCCCCATGTGGTCCGATCGTGTAGCTACGGAGCCACACACAAGTCTCCTGACACGCATTTGCAAATCAGCACACGCATTTGCGAGTCGTCCGCGGCAGGACTGTAGCAAACGTCACCTCTAAGAACACAGCCAATCAAAAGGTCCCGTTTTTACAGGTCGCCCATCTATACGGATTTTTGTCCGCATTTAACCATGTGTATGTGCCAACAAATCATTGTACACATTTGCTGATATTTGTCATATATCTGTGACTTCAATCATGCATTGTAGATTGTTGTTACACATTTGTGACTGTGGTTATAGTTTCAGATTCTTGTTACGTATTTTTGGATTGAAGTATTTGCCACAATAAAGACCACATGTATAAAATGCAAAATTTTGAACGAAATTGTCGCTTACGGCCATACTACCCTGAGCACGCCCGATCTCGTCCGATCTCGGAAGCTAAGCAGGGTCGGGCCTGGTTAGTACTTGGATGGGAGACCGCCTGGGAATACCAGGTGCTGTAAGCTTTTGCACCGCAAAAAAAAAAAAATTAAAAAAACTCTAACAAATGTAAGCAAGTATGCGAGCTGCTTTTTTATAAATTTCCACATTTTCGCCTGACAGGCTGAGAGCACAAAATGCCAACATTCAGCGTCCCCTGCCTTTGGGTGTTGCTACAGTCTCGCCGTGGACGACTCGCAAATGCGTGTGGCAATTTGCAAATGCGTGTCTGGAGACTTGAGTGTGGCTCCGGAGCTCCACATTAAGACCAAAAGGGGACTCTCGTAGTCTACAGGTGTAGCAGGCAGATGACCCGATGCAGTCCGGTTGGGTTGGTGCAGTCAGTGTTTACTAAATAAAAAGTTAATGAATCAATTTTAAAAAATGGTGTTTACTGAATGCAATAAAGGGAAGTATAGTTAATGTGGCAATTAGCAGGTGTGGAGAAGCTTCATTCATTTTTTTTAGCTTCACTGGTTATATCATTGGTTCTTATTTTATTAGTTCCACTTTATTCTTCCATTTATTCCAATTTAATTTAAATAATGTCAAATAAATGGTACATGACCATGGGTGGAGAGCAGTGAACGCCCCCCCGTGTTATTGGTGTATATATTGGTGGTACGGGGCTGGTATAATATTTGTTACGATCGTGCCTCTTTGTTGCAGCCGAGTGGGCGTGGTCGACGGCGCGTTGCCCAGAGACGCGGCCGCGAGCGGGACGCGCTCACGAGACTTCCCAGCTGCAACCCATCATCTCCTGATTACTGACTATTTAAGCCCTCGACGCGCACACAGACGCGTCGGATTATTGACCCAACTTGCTCTCGCCTATGTGCCCTTGCTATTGCCTTTGCCCAACTTTGCTCCGTGTGTTGATCATGTTTGATGTTACTTTGCTTTGTTTCTACAGCTACGATTCGGCTCGCCTTGTGTTTCTCGATGATTGGATTTAACCTTACCCTTTGGAGGAAGGACATTCTCGTTTTTGGTTTTCTTGCGTTGCAAGCTCCTTTTGTTACTCGTTTTGCTTTTCCTGGGGGAAGACTGTTCCCCCAGCGTTTTTCGTTCACGTCTCCCGACGTTTGTAAGTATAGAACCACTATTAATATTGATAGCAACTCACCTTGCCTATCACCTGCCAATTGCCCTTTGCCGGTCACAATAAATATTGTTTCCACCTCATTTTCCCTTGTCCGCGATTTAAGAGTCCACCCACACCGTCATTACAATATTAGTGCCCCCATGTGGTCCGAACGTGTAGCTACGGAGCCACACACAAGTCTCCTGACACGCATTTGCAAATCAGCACACGCATTTGCGAGTCGTCCGCGGCAGGACTGTAGCAAACGTCACCTGTAAGAACACAGCCAATCAAAAGGTCCCGTTTTTACAGGTCGCCCATCTACGGATTTTTGTCCGCATTTAACCATGTGTATGTGCCAACAAATCATTGTACACATTTGCTGATATTTGTCATATATCTGTGACTTCAATCATGTATTGAAGATTGTTGTTACACATTTGTGACTGTGGTCATAGTTTCAGATTCTTGTTACGTATTTTTGGATTGAAGTATTTGCCACAATAAAGACCACATGTATAAAATGCAAAATTTTGAAAGGAATTGTCGCTTACGGCCATACTACCCTGAGAACGCCCGATCTCGTCCGATATCGGAAGCTAAGCAGGGTCGGGCCTGGTTAGTACTTGGATGGGAGACCGCCTGGGAATACCAGGTGCTGTAAGCTTTTGCACCGCAAAAAAAAATAAAATAAATGTAAGCAAGTATGCGAGCTGCTTTTTTACAAATTTCCACATATTCACCTGACAGGCTGAGAGCACAAAATGCCAACATTCAGTGTAGTGGCCTTCCGTTGTCTCAAAATAAGCCACTCGTGCGGGGTTAAAGACGCAGTCACAATTGAACGAGTGGCGATCCAAGTTGTCAATTTACTGTAAACAAGATTAACGTGCATTTGTTTGTCACGTGCGCTTGACTCAAAATTATTCGTCCTCGTCCTCCATTCCAAACTACAAAGAAATTAATCAGTATAATAGTTTGCTTTAGTTGTGATCTGGTCAAATACTGTTCCGCTGTCTTCCAAGTCCCACACTTCCCACAGGTGCAATAATCATGAAACTTAAAGGTTCACCGGTCACACCACCATCCCTAGTCTACAGAGGGCACCCTCCATACTGCGGTGCCCAGTAAGTCAACAGTGGTGTCAAATAATATATTCATTCTGGCCCCAACATTCCGGCCCCTAATTGGTGATGCCATAGCAAATCAATTACCCGAACTAATAATTCAAAGGGCCAACAATTGATAGTTTCTGCAAAGAATCAAACACAAAACAATAATTTACAGCATAAATATATCCATTTCAAATTCATTACTCGTCTTTGGGTATTAGTCCATGAAGTTCAGAGTTCATGAAAGGAACGTGCGTAGTCTATGATTTGTTAAATAAACGTGCATAGTCCATAATTCATGAAGCAAATGTTTGCAGTTCGTGCTTATTTGTGTGTATCAAGTGTGTCCAGCAGCTTGTGTTATCTTTCCGTCAGTCCCAGGTGTATGCAAAATGTGTATATGTGCATGCATGTGTAGGGACTGTAGACGAGGCTTCAAGCGCAGTCCGCTGCTGGCAAAACAAGACAGAGATTGTCCACCGGTCTCTGTAGAGTGCTGGTCTTGGTTCTCACGAGTACACTTCGAACAAGCCCCTTCGATCCAGGAAACGTCTTCACCACACGGCCCATGAGCCATGAATTCCTTGGTGCTGTGTCATCCACGATGACAACTAGATAGTCTGGACTGAGGTTTTGTTTTGGATGATTCCACTTCCTTCTTGGTTGCATGAGGGGCTCATATTCTCTTATCCACCTCTTCCAGAAAAGGTCCGCAAGGTACTGTACTTGCCTCCATCTCCTCTGTGAGTAGAGGTCTCCCTTTTGGAATAGTCCTGCTAGCATTAGAGGTTGGGCCTTCAGCTGTAGAAGATGGTTTGGTGTGAGTGGCTCCAGATCATTTGGATCACTCGACACAGCAGTGATTGGTCGATCATTCATGATAGCCTCAACTTCGCATAATGCCGTCTGTAGAGTCTCGTCGTCTAGCGTTTGTTCTTTCAAGACTGAGTACAGGATCTTCTTGACAAGCTTGATCAACCTTTCCCAAACCCCTCCATGGTGCGCTCCAAATGGGGGATTGAATGTCCATTTAACCTCGTCCTTTAGTAGCTCCTTTTGGATTCTTGTATGGTCCAAGCCTTTCAGAGCCTCCTTTAGTTCTTTCTGTGCCCCGACAAAGTTTGTCCCATTGTCTGTCCGGATGCTCTTCACTGGTCCCCGTCGACACATGAAGCGACGCAAGGCATTGATGCAGGAGTTGGTGTCCAAATGGCTAGCCACTTCCAAGTGGATGGCTCTGCTTACCAAGCAGGTGAAAATCACTCCCCATCGTTTCACATGAGAACGTCCTCGCTTCACGTCAAATGGGCCAAAGTAATCAACACCCACATGGGTGAAGGGTGGGAGATCCGGTAAGAGGCGTTCTTCTGGAAGGTCGGACATTTTCTGCTCCTACACCTTTGCTTGCATACGCCTGCAGAAAACGCAGCTCTTAATTATCCTTCTTGCAGAAGAATTGGCACAAGATAGCCAGAATCTCTCTTGTAGTTTTGAAATCATGTGACTCCTTCCTGAGTGTCCAACCTGTTGGTGGATCTTTTGCAGGATCAGTTTAGAGATGTGAGAACCTTTGGGCAGGATAATTGGGTTCTTTTGCTCTGCTGGCATTGCCATCTTACTAATTCGCCCTCCCACTCTCAGGATACCATGATCCACAATCGGACCCAATTTACAGATAGGGCTGTTTCGTTTGACAGTTTTCCCCATCATCAATAGGTCAAGTTCTTGTCCAAAGTGCTGTCTCTGTTCAAATTGGATAATGGCCTCTTTTATATCCTCTGCTGCCAGACAATTTTCTTCTTGCGTCAATCCTGGATTGGCCCTCGCGAGGTCCTTTCTTCTCTCACCAAGCACAAGAAGCCGTGTTTTCAACTTTAAAAGCCAGGCCACAGCCCTCTTTAGACGATCCCAAGAGGAGTAATACTCCACTAGTCTGGTTACTGGATTTTTTCCTTTTACATGTGTGATGTTCACAGTGATGTCATTTTTCACCTCCTGGTCGTCAGAGGCGATCTGCCCCAGGTCATCTGGGATCTTCGGCCAATCTGTGTCCCTTTTCTTCAGGAATTCCGGCCCCATCAGCCACCTTGATGATTTTAGGAATGCATTTACATGCAACCCACGTGAAGCATCATCTGCCGGGTTGGCTTGCGAGCTTACATGTCGCCACTGCTTCTCTTGAGAAAGATCACGAATAATTGCCACTCTGTTGGCTACGTACGTGTGGAATCTCTTGGTTTGGTTACGAATATATTTCAGTACAGACGTACTATCTGTCCAGAAATTAGAGTCCGTAAGTGCAAGCTGTAGCTCCTTCTTCAGCATTCTGTCCACCCTCACGGCAAGTGTAGTAGCTGCCAACTCCAGCCTGGGAATAGTCATCTGTTTTAGTGGTGCTACTCTTGACTTTCCCAGGACAAATGCCACGTGAACTTTTCCAATGCTATCAGTATATCTTAAGTAGCTCGCAGTGCCATAACCCAACTCATTAGCATCACAAAAGTGGTGTAGTTCCACCGCTATTACCTCCCCAAAGTCTGTTGGCTTCATACATCGGTCAACTTGAAATGAACCCAGACGCTCCAATTCAGTGGCCCATCTCTGCCATGCCTTGGAGAAGTCCACTGGGATGGCTTTGTCCCAGCCCAGTTTTGCTCTACAGAGCTCTTGGAGGATTTGTTTGGCTTTCAGGATGAATGGGCAAAGGAATCCAAATGGGTCATAGACCGAGCTAACCGCAGAGAGGATACCTCTCCGAGTGGGCGGTCTGGTTCTGGTGGTGGTTTTGAAGGTGAATACATCACTTTCGATGTTCCATTGTATCCCAAGTGCCCGCTCGAATGGCAGCTTTTCTCTGTCCAGGTCTAGGTCTTTAATTAGCTTTGCTCTACGCTCCTCAGGAATGGACGCCAATACCTCACGGCTATTACTAACAAGTTTTGTCAGCGTGAAGCCTCCCTGTGAGCAAGCATCTTGGAGGTCCATGGTTATCTCAATAGCTTCTTTCACTGTTGGGACGGATTTAAGGCAATCGTCAACATAAAAGTTGGATTTAATGGTCTCAGTCACTTCCTCTTCATATCTCTTGAGGTTATCCTCTGCAGTTTGCTTTAAAGCAAAGTTTGCTATACTGGGTGATGACACCGCACCAAAGAGATGGACTCTCATGCGGTACACTTCCAAGGGCTGGCTGGTGTCGCCGCCAGGCCACCAAAGGAACCTCAGCAGATCTTGGTGTTCCTTATGAACTTTTACCTGATAGAACATTGCCTCAATATCTCCCATAATCGCAATCGGTTCTTGTCGGAACCTGAGCAAAACACCCATCAATGTGTTTGTGAGATCGGGCCTTGTATGAGTTCTTTGTTGAGAGATGTGCCTTTGTATGTTGAGGTACAGTCGAACACCACTCGAAGTTTGCCCTTCTGCTTATGATAGATCCCATGATTCTCGATGCAACTGTTCCTGTGGCACTTTCTCCGCATACTTCTTTGTGATTACATCATTCATAAAGTTGGTATACCCTAATGAGTAGTTTGGATCTCTTCTGAGTTTTCTTTTCAAATTCTTGGCTCGCTCCTCTGCCATTTTGTAGTTTTTGGGCATGATAATATCCTTATTGCGCAGAGGCAGAGGTAAGGAGTATTGACCATCTTGGAGGGTAACCGAACTCGAGGCGATATCCATGAACCTTCTATCCTCAGCTGACATCTCACTTTTCCCTTCGTACTCCTTTTCAGAGAAATCCCGATTGTATTGCCTGATGAGGAGTTCCTCCAGACTAGCAACAGAAATGCGATTGGATGTTACTTCAGGAGGTCCACATCCTTCATTAGCGGTGCAAGATTTGAGTGGACCATTAACCACCCATCCTAATAATGTTTTAACCGCATATGGTCCGTTATCTCGGCTGGTGATGATGTCCCAAGGTTCCAGTGCTTTTGGAATGTTGATGCCAATGAGAAGGCCGATATCCGAGTCGATTTTCTTCAATTTCAGATCCTTGAGATACGGCCATCTCCTTAAATCCTTTTGAGTGGGCAAGTGCTGCTTTGAGACTGGTATCTTCTCCTGGGTATAGGCCCCAGGTATTTCAAGGTAGGTTTCACCTTCCAAATTGCCTACCTCCAAACCTATCAGCTCATGACTCGGGACCAGCTTCTCCTGTCCCATTGTTTGCAGTAGGATTTGAGTCTTTCGTCCTCTAGCCTTCAGTTGGTTCATTAGGTTCTCCGTGCAGAACGTTGCTGTGCTGCCGGGATCGAGGAATGCGTAAGTGGTGACGAACTCATTTCCCTTCACCATCTTAACTCTAACTGGCACTATTGCCAGAGCATAATCCTTTCCGATTGCACCTCCAGTTGCAACAAGATTGGCACTAATCACAGAAGTCTCCTCCGCCTCTTCTGTTTCTCTTTTATCCTTTTTATCATCAGTTGTGGTCTTTGGTTGAAATTGCTCAGTTTCCACAACAGTATTCTTGTCACTCATTATATGAAGAAGTGTTGGATGCCTCTTCTGACATTTCTCACAGTCACGGCTCAAATGTCCTTTGGTTAGGCATCCAAAGCAGAGACCGTTTTCCTTTAGAACGTTCACTTTTGACATATGCGTTTGCGACTTAAACCTTCTGCAGTCATTAAGCCCATGTTTTCCTTTACAGAATCCACATGTGACAATGCCTGCCTGCCTGGTTGGTTGGCCTGTAGCTTTTGCCTCCACCACTGCTGTTACAAAGCTACTTCCTTTATGCCTTTGTAGTCTGTAATCAGTTGTCTTGGTTTTTGGCGCCATCTTTTGGCTAGGGAGCGAATCATTTTAATCCCCAAACAACGGATCCAACAAGATATCAGCTTGTTTCTCTATAAATTCCACGAGATGCTGAAATCGTTCTTTGAAAGGTTTCATAAGCTGCTCCCCTCCATTTTTCACGCAGCTTGTATGGAAGCTTAGACCCAAAGATCCTGAGATTGGAGGGAACATCAAGCTCATCCATATCTAAATCTTGCATGGCGTTATGGGATCCTCTTAGATATAGTCCATAGGCTTGCAGTCCTTTTCCATCATCCCCTTTGATAGGTGTCCATTTCAGTGCCTTCTCGAGGTATGCGCTAGTGACTTTAACTTCATTTCCAAATTGCTTCTCCAATAGTCAGGATGGCCGAGTGGTCTAAGGCGCTGCGTTCAGGACCCAGTCTCCCCAGGAGGCCTGGGTTCGAATCTCGAATTTCCCCATTGTGGGACTAATAAAGGGAATATTATTATTATTATTAGTCGCTTGGCTTCAGCATAACCTCGTTGTGCATCCATGTGCAGGCAACTATGTACAAGATCCCTGGCTTGCCCAGAGGTGTATTGCTCAAGAAAGGAGAGCCTGTCTACTAGGGCTGAGCGATAAACCGAAAATTTACAGTTACCGAAATGTATTACAGTGACCGGCATAATTTTGCCCTTGTCGGTAAATTCGGTGTCTAAAAAAAAGAAGTCTTTTCTGTCTGCGGCGATGTTCATGCCTCTTTAAGACGGCTACAGCGCATCTAGTCACGTGACTCATGCGCTGTAGAAGAATGTAAACAGAAGACGCGTTGCTGGCGATTCAAATCCTGAAGCGGCTGACACGGCTGCAGACGAAGTAACGTTAGTTGAAATTGTTCCTGTCGCGCTTGTCCCGAAAAGAAATTCGATATCTTGGAAATGTTTTGGGTTCCATAAAGACAATGTTTGAGCAAAAGAACATGAACTACAAAGTGCGTCGTAAGCACCTGAAACAGCGCGTCCAACCTTTTCTTTTTCACCACCCACAACACAACCATGCTGTTGACTTGGAGCTTGTGCTAAAAGCTCAAAGTGAGAAGCAAGGTTCGACAAGTGACAACAGCCCATAACGGAGGCGACACCATACGAGACAACGTCTCAGAGGTGGACGCGATAGCCTAGCACATAGCTAAAGATAGAGCTCCTCTAGTTACACTGGAGCGCACAGGATTTAAACGCCTCATGAACGTAGCCGACAAGAGGCACGAAAATATTTGTCGCAAACAGCACTTCCTTATATGGACAACATCGGGACGGGACCGGAAACATGTCGAGCATTTTGCATTCACATCCGACTTGTGGTCGAGTCGCAACATGGATCCCCGTTTGAGCCTGAATGTGCAGTACATAGACGACAAGTGGCGACCGCGCACCAGAGTGCTCGAGACGGCACATTTTCCTGATGAAGCACACGCGTTTATTTGGCATTGGCATTCCATTGACATTTTTTTCATTCTATTTAGCATTTTGTTTACAGGCGACTAGCTCCTTTGCACATGGCATTATTTATATTGTTTACAAGATACCTTTACACAAATTTAGGCCTATGCAAATGGCATTACAGCATCTCAGCACAATATATTTGCAGAAAAAGATTTTGTGAGAGGTACCCTTTTTCTCCTGTTCTTTGTGACATTGTTCAAGTCATGCAAAGCAAGCTATTTTGATTGTTTATTCAAATGATTTTTGTACTTTTATTTTTCATTGAAACTAATGTGTACCAGTTGGTCAATAAAAAAAGCAGTTAATATGCATTTCCTGCATTTATTTTGATTTTGGTCCTCAGGGGGAATTTATCGCACATTTATCGTTATTGAGGTAAAATAGCCCAATTTATCGCGATATTGATTTTAGGTCATATCGCCCAGCCCTAGCACGCATCACAGCGGAAATATAACAACTGAAGGGAGGGGGGGCATATGAAGTTCACAAAGTCTTTAATTTCTCTTGTGGGTCCACATCTTGCACTTGTCTTTCTCAGGTGGAATATTCCTGCATAAGGGCGGAGGAAATTAAAACGATCAAATTAAAAAAGGCAGAAAAAACAGATTTATTAGGTTTAGTTTTAGAGAAATTGGACTTACAGCTCTCGGTTTCTTGTTCACTTTCATGTCGAACCTGTATGGACAAAGACAGATCGGGTTTATTATATATGAGGTTCACTTCTGAGATCAATGACAAAAAGCGGTGCCACTGGTGTACCATGAGGGAGCGTAAAAACCAAACCATAACCAAAAAAAAAAAAAAAGCGCTAAACTTTGAGATTGCTCTTTATTTTGCAGCCAGGCCATCATCTTACAACAACAGCACTGCTTTCAACAAGCGCACGCGGCATGAACTATCAGAAAAGATGTGACGCCAGCCCAGTAACAAGCCATGAGGAGTGATGGATGCTGAGAATCATTCAAAGTCATGCAGCACAAATCAACAACTAGCAGGCTTCAATTCGACACAGAGAAGAGACAAGCTCAGGATGCGGTTATGAGCAGACAGGATGTGCAGATCACAGGAGCAGGAAGTAAAATTCAGGACTTACTCAAAGTCATAATCAAACATGGCAGAAGGGCTGGGGGGCAAGGGGGAGGAGTCAGCATTCCAACAGGGGAAGGAAAAGATCAGCAGCTGTTAGTTAGTTCATCACCCGCAGCCTGAACCCGAAACATCGACACAATAGTCCACAGACGGACATACGTCGCTTCAGTGTTAATATAGTGAGAGCAAGAATTTTTTTGGTAACTTTAAAAAAAATTTAATCATACTAAAACACTGAATTAAACAAACAGTAAACGTTCCCTGGCCTCTTACTACTCTTACGTTGTATTTGCCAGTGACAGTGCCGCCTCTCACAGGTCACTCTTGGTATTGCACCATAAATCTTCGTCGTTTTCTATCGGTCAGACAGTTGGCAAACAATTTAATGGTGCATTACCGCCACCATCTGGTAAGTAGTGTGATCCTGATTTCACTCCTTAGGAGCACCAGAAATTATTTATTTGTGTTTTACTATTTCAAAAGAAAATATTTTGCTCTGTCTGTTTTGAATGCAGCAAGAATGAAGGTTTTAGTATAGAAGCTAATGCTAACAAAAACAAGAAGAATCTTGCTTTGTTCATTTGGTGATCCTACCTGGAGTATTTTCTGCCATGTTATGCTCTCTTCCATGAAATTGACAAGGCATATAGAATGTGCACCAATTCAAATTATTTGTGTTTACCTGTGCCTGTTTTTGTTCTTCCTCTTCTTATGGCTTCCGTGATGGCTACCAGATGAAGAGGAAGAGGCAGCTTTTTGGGGCTTCAAGTCCTGCAAGGTAGAGTCTACGTCCTCCGTGTCCTCCTGGCTGGGTTCGTTCTCTTGGTTCTGGAGGTCCGGAGAGGCGTCGCTTTCTGTGCCGCTGCCCGCCTCACCTGACGAGAGAACGCAGACCTCAGCATGCTTATAATGTGGCATCCCAGCTTTAAGGCGCATGTCTCTTCACTCACGTTTTTCATTCAGGTGATCTGGTATCCCGCCTAGTGCACACACCGCCTGTTGATTAAAAAAAAAAAAAAAAAAAACTGAACTATTAACTAAACTTAAGTGCTTTCATAAAATTGGCAATGTAGAGCAACAGGGACTTACTGCGACGGATGTGACTGATGACTTGCTGAACAGACGCTCTGCCTCCTTGAATTTTCGATTTCTTCTATCAGTTTTGCTATTAGAATTCCTGTAAGAACCATGATACCGATTAATAATGTCTAAGCTAATGAAAACACAAATACAGCCTTTGCGCCTGCATGTACTCACTTTTGGTTGGTAAGGTATCTGTCCCATCCTCTGATGATGTTGCCATACATCTGAGTGTCTTCAAGGTAACTGCCTTCAAAAGCGTAAATTTGTCGTTCTAAATTCACAACCGTCTCCTACGACATCATTAAAAAAAAAAACAACAACAACTTAGAATTGTTTGACATTCTTGAGCAGGTGTGTGTTGTATGCCGGAGCAGTGAGAAGTGTAAAACTTTTTCCTACTGTTTTTACTATTTTGTTTTCACCTTATGGCTGTTTCTTCATAATAAATATTAATGTGTATTTGTATTAAGAATGCTGCTAAATTTCCCTTCTATGATTGAATAAAGTATCAATTTTTTTATTATTATTGTAGAACACAACAGAATTTCATTATGCACATTTCATATACGTATTTATATACAGTATTTTATTATGTTAAATGCCGACTGCAATTTAAACCAAAACGCCTGCTTTGTGTTTGAAATGTATACGTCCAGGGTTGATGACGTCATGAAATCACGCGAGAACTTGACACTAACACGGATCCCGGTGTAGCTGCTAGCGGGTTAGCCTACACCGCAAGATTAAACTGGTGCGGACAAATTGAGCGTATTCAAGCGTTTTACAATGTGTGTGGGTTTAATACAACAACGTGTTACTTTATATATGAATCACTTCGTTAAACGACCAAAATGAGGCTTAAGTCTAGCTCAGGAATCGGCGCGAAGCATGTAGCCGTTATTAGCCTAGCATTTAGCAAGGCCTACGCTAGCAATAAACACCCTGGCTGAAATGTTATAATTAACGTTTGAGTTTTTCGGTAGGCGGCACTCCGCGCGTTAAGACTTTTAAAGCCACTTTTTTCTTCATAACATAAACATACTGCAAGCTCTTGTTTCCTCTTCACCAGTTCGGCAAGCTCCCGGCGGGTGTCCGGGATCTGCGGCGGGGTAGCCTTAGCGTGCATCGCCATGATGGATCGTGGAGAAACAAAACCGTGGCGGGATGGCTTCATGCAGCAACGCCTAAATGCGTCGCTGCAGCCGAAAGGTGGCGCCAAAAGACCACAGAAACAAGTTGTGAGCGACCCATTCGCCACCATAATCACCATAGCAATCGCCACCATAATCACCATAGCAACAAGATGTAGACGTATACATCCTGTAGATTTCACTCACACATAAATAAATGTGCCTACAGGACTGGACTATCCAGAGTCCTGAAATTGCCCCTGGTTGTACAGATTAATGGTCCCAAACTCAAAACAGGATGGACTCAATCTGGACCAACTTTCCAGTCGTGAGAATACATCACCTGCAAAGTCGGCCGGAGGAACCCTTCATGTTTGCATGCAATGACATGTGTGTGGGGCGTGGGGGGAGGACCAGAGTGTACAGTCCAAACGACACCTATGCGCCCATGAAAAGAAAACCATCTTATGTGAGTATACCCAGCATAGTTGTAGGTTCTCTATTTCTATCATTATTCTTCAGAAATATTTGTTGTTTCTTTGCGCTTCAAGGCGGAGACATTCAATAGTACCATTTCCTTGCCTTGGCCACTACAACCTCAGGATGCAGCAAGACTCGCAAGATATTTCTGTTAAACATGCACAGGTAATAAAATGTTAATGCCAGGGCCCATAATGATTTAAGTTGGAGAAGATGGGACGCTATTGCACACACTGCTGATCTAAGTTATATGGAAATAGGGTGCTCGTTAATTATGAATGGCAGCCCTTTTCATCAATAATAACAGAGCACGGTGTGAACATTTCATTTTAGCATTACACTCTGTTTCGACCAGCTCACCCACTTCTTTAGGGATAACTTGGCATTACTTTATATTTATTTTTGACTGAAGCAGTCATTATCTGATTGTATGGCACGTTCTGACGCTTTTTAGATAAATTAATACATATATGCTAAAATAACAATTATTTAGGTTAAGTTGAAAAAATGTATCGGGGCATGCAAAAAGGTTGACCTCTGATTGGACAAGACGAAAGTCATAACCACGATGGCGAAAATGTGTTTGCAATATATAAATTCACGCCAATCCTGGAATTGATTGCATTCCAATTTAGATCTAATATTCCAATCCTCCCGTGCACTTCTGATATGCGGGCGGGACTTGCTGCAATCCCACCTGCTGCGGGTCCAGTCAGCGGCCCGCCACTGGAACAGCTGAGCGCCTGTGATGACACCAGAGTGCCAATTGCTCGAGGGCAGGCAGGCACAGTGTGTGACTCTCTATGTGTGCAATGTGACATGCGGCTGGGATGTTGCTTCACAAATGGGCACATCAATTGCCCTCCTTTATTAGTACACTGATAGAAATTTTGCCCCACAATGACGTGGTATAATCTCATTTTACATTTGCGTTAAATTTTTCCTATAATATGGCAAAGATGAGAATGTGATATTGTTTTACTATTTTTCACCCTCATTATAACAACTGCTTGACTCCCACACTGCAGCAACTGTACTTATATTCAGATTGTGACCTCAGCCCAGCGTTCTCCAAATATGTATACCTCCGCTCTTGTGAGCTTGGGGGATTTTTCCACTGAGGCGAGGTTTTTAGAACCGGTCCCGTTTTGTTCAAAGTGCAAAAAGCGCCCTTCCTACATTCAAAGGAGGATGTCGATGTTTAGAACTGCAGGCAATCTTGAGTTCGGCTCCTGGTTGTGTTGCTTTTGTGCGAAGGAGGTGCAATTATACATCCGTGTGTGGAACGATGGAAGTCTCTTTGATCCGCCCTGCGTTTCAGTCTGCTGCAGACAAGTGTGGACATGTACTCCCCTTGAAAGAACATTTGCAAGAGAAACACTGTGGTGTATGTTTCAGGAAGAGTTTAGATCCAGGCTTGACAATTCTAAGGGCCATGAGAAGAAAATATTTTCACTTTGCGGTGTTGTAGTGGTAGGGCTTCAAGATAATTTTTTTTTCGCCGGGCCCCATATTGCTGGCGGCATCCCTGACTGTAGGTTCACAGTTGTTCCTGCTTAGCTTTTTTTTTTTTTTTTTTTCACATTTGCTATCCTTAGACAGAGGTCAGCTTGTTTTTTTTGTCATTTTATTCAGTATCTCGAGCAACAAAGACTCCCTTCAGGTTCTCTGAGGTTACATCCCTGAAGCTGCAGGCCTCACTTCCTCTTTTTTGCAACACATGACCCACAACAGTTGGAAAACGATGTAAGATTACAGCGTGATCGCTGTTATTGAGTGCTTCTTAGTATTGTACCTGATTTTTAGAAAAAAAAAGACTATCACGTTGATGCACTGTATGCTGCATTTGCAACATTTTCCAACCGCTTAAAGCACGTGCACATCATTTTACCTACAGCTTCAGTCTACCTCAGTCACTGAAACGAACAGTTTAGATTGTCTCTCTTAGTCCTAATGGAGCATTTGATGCAGCTTGTGGGCTGATTATTGAGTTCAACCTCTGTGCACTTAAAGTGAAGGCTTTTATATTTTTATTCTTAACATGAATTATGCAATGATTAATACCATATGTCATTATATACTGTACATCATTCAGTTTGATGAAAAGCCTTTGCATTTGCACATCACCTCATGCATAATTGATCTCAATGTTAGATGGGATGGCCAGAGAGTTGTAGCGGTCGTGAGTCTGGTTGGACTATTTATAAAATGAAATGGAATTGAATGGAATAGTGGTGGGCACATCTGCTTCACTGTTCTGAAGTTCATGGTTTGAATCTCAGCTTTGGCCTTAATTGTTGTGCACTTTTTCTACCCGTGTTTGCAAATTTTTTATTTATTTTTATTTTTATCAGTTCCTTGCAAATTCCAGAAACATGCACATCAGGATCATTGAAGACTCTAAATTGTTGATCGGTGGAACATGCCCCAAACCAACCCGCCACTCTCATTTTACCAGGTTGGGACTTGCTTTTAAAAATAATAATAAAGTCTCCTCCTGCTGCTAATTAAAAGACACATTTTCTCCTTGTAATAAAGACCTCATCATGCAGGGGTACATTCATATTAATAGTTAATAAGCTTGTCATCACAAATCATATGAATGACATAGCAGATAATGCCATGTCACTTTTTGTTCATCTGAAAAATGGCCTCATTAGCATTCAATTAGTGTCCACAGCAGTTCATACTTGATCTTCCAACTACTTTTGAATATTAGTTAAAATGTTCTCAGTCGGTTGCACTATTCTACCCTCACAAACAGTTAACTTAGGCTCAAGTGTTGTAATTACACAGACCTTACAAGTCACCCTGTTTTCAGCTGCTCGAAATCGTCTGATGGGTCAAACCATTCCCTGAGTAAAGAGAAGAAAACTTCCCCTGTACGCTTACAGCTCCAAATGGAATACAACGCATAGTAAATAAAATGTTGTCATTAATAATTCAACATACATTTCGCACATATATGAATGCATTAGATGACAATTTCGCTTGTCTTCCTCGCACATGGTAACGTCCATCTTTTCCGGCATGCGGTTTTCTCAACGAGCATCGACGTCAAGTTAGTCATGGCGTGCAAGGACAATGACCGGAAGCCAAAATATCCTTTCAAAATAATACGATGTTCAAAATTCACCACACGCTTCAATGAAAATAGAACCAAAAAATATAATACAATAAGTTATTGTGGATTTAATATAGCAATAAATTTTCTGAATGTAGGCGATAGTTCTTATTTTGGTATTTCGTATCAATTGTTTTTTGTGAAAATTCACACCAGGTATTAATTTTATGTCGAACACCGTCACCAGAAGTCCGTTATTATTCATGCTTTTGACCAATTTGCTGTTGGCAAGACTGAGGCGATTTATTCTCACTGTGGATTTTCCACAGAAGACACGTAACACACGCTCAATGCCAATTAGTCATATATTCGCAAAACACTCTCGTCACTTTTGCAGAGTTTAACACATCGATCGTTAATCGTCGTCGTCAGTGGGTGTTGAACCACTTCTCCTCTTTTTGTGTCGCTTTCCCCCCCTATTCCGGTTGGATTTTAGAAAGGGCGTGTTTGGCTGAATCTGGACCGGGAGTTGCAGCTCCTGTACTTGGGGGACTGGTGAGGAATGACAGCAACTGGAAAGTCACTGCAATCCACCTGAATGGACACAATGGATTATAAGGATCTTGGACATAATTTCGAGGAGAAGCTGACACTGACAGATAAACGTGAGGACACAACACTGCATCAAAATAGGTCATGTGTCATGATCCGCGTCGGGCATGACAGCCTTTTGTTATTGTTTTCGTATGCATGCGGTTTTTGTTATTGTTTTTGTTGTTATTTTCTCCCCTCCTTCCTGCCATGTGCTTCTTCCTGTTTGTTTTGATCAGCTGAGCAGGGGCGTTTCCCCTCAGCACCTCGCCCTCACCAGCCACGCACCTGCTCCTCATTAACGATCACACACCTGCTCCCCATCTGCTCCCCTGATTACCGGACTACTTATGCCTTCCATGCCCTCAACCCAGTGTCGGGTCATTATCCCGTTTGGCTCCCTGTTGCTGCGTCACGGACTGTCACGACCGCTCCCAGATCTCGTTCATGCTCTGGTTCTCGTTTCCGCCCTCGTTCAGGCCCTTTATCCTTGTCCCAGTTAGTCGCGTCCAGTTTGCCCTTGTTGTTTTGTATCCTGCCACGCTTTTTGTCCTCGTTTGATCCCTTCAATAAATTCCCCTTAACATCATCCATTTCCCTGCCTCCTCGCCTTTTGGGTTCCTCCCCTCCTCGCCGCAAGGCGATCCTCACATCATGGTGGGTTGTAAAATAAAGGAGCTGTGATTGTGCCTTCATAAACAGGTTGTTTTTCCTTCTTATCTTTAATATTCTTTTTAAATCTAATCTTTTTCCGCTTTATTGGTTTCTATGCAATTGTTGGCATGCCTATGTCATTCCCCAACATCTCCAACCAGGCAGCTCAGAAGTCAAGCAGTGGAAATACTGCCCAGGTCTTAATTAGGCATGCATTGCTTATATTTGCAAAACATGAAGATTAAAAAAAAATCACTCTTATATGTGAAGATTCTATAAAGATGCTTCTATTTCAATCCCCACCGCCTCGCTTCAGTGGATCATAAATCTGGAGACACACATCTCCCCTTCATCTCCCCTTGACCTGTTCATCTTGATGGACGATGTCCCCAGAAGACCACCCCACCTCTATTTCCCATTTCCTGCAGATGTGCATTACCTTTATAACTGCTGCTGTGTTGCATGTTTAGAGCTGCGCGTGGGTGTAAATCGTGGTGGGGAACATTAGTTCGAGAGGTGCGCTACCTTTTGGGTGTTTTCGAGGCCTTTGAGGGTCTATAACTTAATTTTAAGTGTATTTGTTAATTATTTATGGGTGTGGTTGCTTAAGAGTCCAACCATCCAATTAGTTTCTATCCCACAATGCCTGATAGGGTGACAGCGAGTGGGGGCTGGAATTTATTCGAGCTTACTTGGGGCGGGGTGGGGGATACACACCACTGATTACCAGTAAATCAGGGCATATACACTCCGTGCCTACGTCCCACCGCTTGCATCCTCTTGTCATGAAGTTTACTTGCCATTGAAAGCCTTTCCGTTGGCAAAAGCTGGTACGAGAAATGGCAACTTGACAAGATTTACCGAAATGTCAACATTTTGATTGTGGTTGTAATGGCCACTTTAACCCGAATATAATGTACCAAGAATTTAAAAAAATCGGCTGCTGGGTCGTGTTTTGTTTTGTCGTCAGATTGTGGAACTGCCCTTTCCTGATTGGCTAACATCCACTAATTCCTCTCACTGGTCAAAATTACTGTGATGTTACTAAATTCTGACACTTCTCCTAAAAACTCGATTTAACTGGCGCAGATGGACGATTATTGGTGAGAAGGGCAGACTAGGTACAAAATGTACTTCAGCCGTTTATAGTTTTTGTGGTAAATGTATTTAGTTATGGAATATTTTGTGTTGATTAGCAAATTCCACAAAGATGGCGGCCACTTGTCACATTGCAATTTTCAAACCGTACAGTGTGTTTGTATCGCCACTGTGCATTTGTTTTTATGAAGAGACGTTTCAATATCGACTACCGCAGTTCCATATGTCGTTCTCAAACTGCACGTCGAGCTGGTGACGTAAACCACTCCTGGTTGCCTGCTGGTTTGTTTGGGGGGCAAAAAACATTGTCATGTCATGTCATTTGACGAGAATGCGATAATTTGGTTTCCGGCCCTTCCACCGAGAGCCCCGGCATGCGACGTTATCAGGAATGTGACGTACCGAAAAAGGCTTGCATGCTAGATAAACAGAAACATTCTTTGTCGTTGTCTCCTCTCTCAGCGTCTCGGTCTTGTAAAAATAGCAAAGGGGAGACAAAAGAAGGGGATCCCAGCCCAGGGTTGTTTGCTTTTTACAGCTTGTTGTGCATGCAAGGTATAATAATCCCAAAATACATGAAGGGAAGAATTTCAAAATAACTAATCTAATCATAACAATGCTTGTGACTGAGAAATGTTGAACAGCAGCAGCTCAGACTTGATTCAAGTCCTGATATGGACCAAAGCATGACCAAAGAACTTTGGACTGTTTTTTTGGAGGGGTATCAGTTCACTCCCCAACCCCCTGTTTGGAAAAAAAAATGGAGCGTGTGAGTGGGGCGGAGAGGAAAACTTTGGACTTGTGATATGTGTCCTTTTCTGTGGCTTTGCCCTGCAGTTAGAATCTCAGTTTTCAGCAAAACACGGCACTGTGAAAATAATCACGAGACGTCGACTCACTCCCTTTTGTCCCGATCGCTCCCGAGCTATGTTGACGTAATGTGCTTGGCTCTCTGTCAAGATCACTGCCGGTCTGGAAATACAGCCTCAAAACCCTTGCAACACCAGCTGACATTAGCCCCCTGGCTTTGCTTTACTTATGAATTAAATAAAAAAAAAAATCAGGAAATGTGGACATTTTCTGACTGACTCAACTTTTCTGCCTTAAAACGATTCCATTGTTTAAAAAAAAAAAATCCATAAATTGCATGTGCGGTTTAGCATTTTTGTCCACGACACACCACATTTCTGACACATTTAATTGTACATCAGATTTTTTTTTTTTCTAGACATTTCTATTCAAAGCATTTTTAAGGAGTGGAATGGGTAGGCGAGAATGACTGAGCAACTGTCGAGCTGGTCGGGAAGACGCAGAAAAGGAGGAGACCAGCGCTCTTCTCGCTCGACGTCAGCGAAGCCGAGAGCAGATGTTATAAATCTCAGCCATGACGCCTGCATGGGAAAAGAAGCGGAAGGCCTCTATTCTGCCGCTGAGTACAAGAAGGGAGAATGAAAGAGTTTCATGAGGGCTTATGCTCAGATTACTCATGTTTCCCTCCTCTTTCCGTTTTGGTGCTAAAAAAAAAAAAAAACGGAATTGCCATTTGATGTTATTAATCCTGTTTGGGGGATTATTTCCTGTGTGAGGCGGAGTTTAGGCCCAAATAGAGCCGTCACGTCACATTGGCGAGATTAGCCATTATGGCGACGGTGCTGAGAACTAAATGATTATTTCACACATATAGTTGCGAATTAGCCGTTGAAAAGTAACACTAGAGTCAGAATGGGTTATAGCATTTTGTCGTCAGAGAGGAATGTTTGGATGGCACTCGGTATGTGTGACGCGTTCAAGCCACATGCTCGCTAGGTTGGAACGGACGCCCGGAAGTAGTTCCACCTGCATGGGAATATTTGGCTGGCTAAGAATGTTAAATTCAACTGTGTCATACCGTCTTTTATCGTTAAGATGCACACCGCTAATATTTATAAATTAATAATGTATTTATCAGTGATGGCACAAGTGTGTTTAATTCCAGCCGGTCTGCGTGGTTCTCTCGCTGTGCTGTGCAGTAACTTCGCTTGGATGTTTGTGTTGATGCACAGTTCTAACCTCAGGGGAATCTCTAACAGATACGGCAGCACTCTCTGCTTTGGCCTTGGGTGTGTGGGTGTGTGTGTGTGTGTGTGTGTGTGTGTGTTTTTGGGCGCATGCAGCACTCGCAACCCTGGTTGTTACTTCACAATCACTCACACGTCATCCAGCAGGCATCAATTCTACCACTGGATCCGCAGATTCTAACATTAGAATCAGAACACCGGCAACTAAAAAGACGTGCATATACTCGTGGTCAGTTGCGTTAAACATGTTACATTTGAGATTGAAATTCATTTCATGCGTTTCCACTTCCTTTATGTCTATTGTGTGCTCACTGGACCAGTAAAAATGCAGCTTCTGCTGCTGCACCAGTAAAATTGATTACCCCTGCAGTAGGGCTGGGCGATAAACCGAAAATTTACCGTTACCGAAATTTATTACAATGACCGAAATCATTTTGCCCATGTCGGTAAATTCGGTGTTAAAAAAAAAGAAAAGCCTTTTCTGTCTGCGGCAATGTTCATGCCCCTTTCAGACCGCAACAGCGCCTCTAGTCACGTGACTCTACCAGTCTGCCCGAGAAAGAAAACAGACGTCGCTGTCGTAGCTGGGATTCAAATCCAGAAGCTTTTTCACCACCCACAACACAACCATGCTGTGCTGAAAGTTCAAAGTGAGAAGCAAAGTTCGACAAGTGACAACAGCCCATTAACGGAGGCAACACCATACGAGAGAACGTCTCAGAGGTGGACGCGATAGCCTAGCACATAGCTAAAGATAAAGCTCCTCTAGTTACAGTGGCGTGCACAGGATTTAAACGCTTCATGAAAGCCGTATTTCCCGAAATGGACTACATCGGGCCGGGAGCTTAGACATGTCAAGCATTTTGCATCTACATCCGACTTGTGGTCGGGTTGCAACATGGATCCCGGATTGAGCCTGACTGTGCATTACATAGATGACAAGTGGCGACTGCGCACCAGAGTACTCGAGACGGCACATTTCCCCCGATGTTGCACATTTGTTTATTTGGCTTCCATTGACATTTTCTTTCATTTTATTTAGTATTTTTTTATTTGGCATTATTTACATCATGACAGCATCTTGGCGCAATCTATTTGCAGAAAAAGATTTAGCAAGAGGTACCCTTTTTCTTTGTGACATTGTTAAAGTCATGCAAAGCAAGCTATTTGGAATGTTTATACAAATGATTTTTGTACTTTTATTTTTAATTGAAAGTAACGTGTACCAGTTAGTCAATTAAAAAAAAACAGTCAATATGCATTTCCTCCATTTATTTAGATTTTAGTCCGGGGGGGGGGGGATTTATCGTGCATTTATCGTTATCGAGGTAAAATTCCTCAATTTCTCGCGATATTGATTTGAGGTCATATCGCCCAGCCCTACCGTCTACGCTGCTACTAGTCTTGTCCTCAATTAAATATTCAAATGCACGGATGAAAGAATGATACGCCAATGGATCACCATTATACACAGTGACCTCCCTGGCTGGTAGTAAGGCCAGCTTATGTTGCATTAAGATCAGGTCAGCGATATCGCCGCCCACTCCAGTAGTGACACCACCACCACGCGCCCCAGTAGTGACACCACCACCGCTACTGCTAGAATGAGCATGGATTTGATTTAGAGGAAGTGTGTGAGCTCTGGATTGACCACGCCCACTGGATCGGCTTTGAGGCGTGGTTTGACTGTGCGCTCTTTGGTGGCTATGGGCTCTAGGCTGAGTGGAAACACGAGTCTGTCTAGCTGCCCTGGATTCACTTAGCCCATTTTCCTGTCCATTCGGCTGAGGGTGTTGAATTTCCAAGATCCTCTGCAATGGCGTTTTAGGCAAATTCCTTATCTCATTAAACTCCACTTCTGGACTTGGATTGAAACATTGTTTGGAGGCCTCATCATCAAGATAGGCATTCATGTAATTATTTCAACCTTCAATCAGTTGATCTTTGTTTTGAATCAAAAGTCATCCATCCACAGAGTGAAAGAGTGCAGCGCAGCCGTCACAGAGTGAGAGAGAGTACAGCGCCGCTTTTCCAAAGTGCAATTCAGCGACCTTGCTAGGCTCTTGCAACAGTTGCGACCTTAATCCAATTGTTTAACGTGTGTCGCATTCCGTTCACATTTCAATCATCGGAGCGTCAGATGGCCAATATTTCAAAGCGTTTCCAAATGCGATCAACACAACATCAGCAGTCCATTCATTAATGCAGGTTACTCACGACCGATGCATCAATCCAACTCAGTTCTGCTGTCCAATAATGGTAATCCGTGGTTCAGACGAAGTATTTGACTTGTGTAGTGGCCTTCCGTTGTCTCAAAATAAGCCACTCGTGCGGGGTTAAAGACGCAGTCACAATTGAACGAGTGGCGATCCAAGTTGTCAATTTACTGTAAACAAGATTAACGTGCATTTGTTTGTCACGTGCGCTTGACTCAAAATTATTCGTCCTCGTCCTCCATTCCAAACTACAAAGAAATTAATCAGTACAATACTTTGTTTTAGTTGTGATCTGGTCAAATACTGTTCCGCTGTCTTCCAAGTCCCACACTTCCCACAGGTGCAATAATCATGAAACTTAAAGGTTCACCGGTCACACCACCCTCCCTAGTCTACAGAGGGCACCCTCCATACTGCGGTGCCCAGTAAGTCAACAGTGGTGTCAAATAATATATTCATTCTGGCCCCAACATTCAGCATCCCCTGCCTTTGGGTGTTGCTACAGTCTCGCCGTGGACGACTCGTAAATACGTGTGGCAATTTGCAAATGCGTGTCTGGAGACTTGAGTGTGGCTCCGGAGCTCCACATTAAGACCAAAAGGGGACTCTCGTAGTCTACAGGTGTAGCAGACAGATGACCCGATGCAGTCCGGTTGGGTTGGTGCAGTGAGTGTTTACTAAATAAAAAGTTAATGAATCAATTAAAAAAAATGGTGTTTACTGAATGCAATAAAGGGAAGTATAGTTAATGTGGCAATTAGCAGGTGTGGTGAAGCTTCATTCATTTTTTTTAGCTTCACTGGTTATATCATTGGTTCTTATTTTATTAGTTCCACTTTATTCTTCCATTTATTCCAATTTAATTTAAATAATGTCAAATAAATGGTACATGACCATGGGTGGATAGCAGTGAACGCCCCCCCATGTTATTGGTGGATACAGTGAACCCCCGGTTATCGCGGTTAATGGGGACCGAGACCACCCGCGAAAACTGAAAATCCGCGAAGTAGCGTCGCACCTTAAAAAAAAAAACAAACAAAAAAAAAAAAACTGTGTATATATATATACTTCGCACCTATATATATATATATATATATATATATATATATATATATATATATATATATATATATATATATATATATATAGGTGCAAAGTAGCGGCACACCTTCAAAAATGCTTAAAAAAAAAATATATATATATATATATATATATATATATATATATATACTGGTAGAGAGAGTGAAATTCATGTTATAACAAAAAAAAATATTATTAAAAATTTTTTTTTTTTTTATTCCCCAGCCATTATTTTTGTATTTATTCAATTACTTCTTTTTGTATTTATTTAATTACTTCGACTTTTACCTACTGGTACGCCGTCCGGTGTGCCCTGTGAATGTTATGATCCTCCAGCAGAACTGGAGGATTGAACAGGACTCTCCAAACGCAGACCTGGGAAAAAAGGTGGTGATACAAAGATATTTATTATAATCACAATATAGTCAGTGAAATCAGCGCGTCTCGCAGCAGCTGACGGCATGGCGCGAGACGATCGCTGGAGGAACGCCCACACAGCTGAAAAAACAAAAACACACGCGGCATGACAGGCACGGATCATGACAGTAAAATGAAAGGTGGCATTCTTCATTTATTTATTTATTCATTTATTCATTCATAACTGACAGCCTCGCTCTCCGCCGGTGCGCGGGCGGAAGGTGCTCCTATTCGGCTTACTGTGACGCGAGCATGCCCTCCTCCTCCGCCGGCCGGTCTCCTTCGGAGCTCACGCACGGTCTCGAACGAAGCGAAATGTCGCCGCGCGAGTGCCCGGGCGGAAGTTGTTTCTCTTCGGCTTAACTGCCACGCACGCCGGCCGCAGCTCGGGTACGGTCCGAACCGCGCGAAACGTCGCCCCCCGATCGTGCCGGGGGGAACGTGCTCTTCTCCGTCCACTCTCTTCTTCGCCCGCCCACGCTCTTCTTCGGCGCACGCCGGCCATCTAACCGCTCCAGCGCCGTGCCGCTCGGCGAAACTACAATGCCCCCGAATATTTTTTAGACCCGCGAAGCACTGAACCCGCGAAAGGTGAACCGCGAAGTAGCGGGGGTTCACTGTATATTGGTGGTACGGGGCTGGTATAATATTAGTGCCCCCATGTGGTCCGAACGTGTAGCTACGGAGCCACACACAAGTCTCCTGACACGCATTTGCAAATCAGCACACGCATTTACGAGTCGTCCGCAGTCGTCCGCGGCAGGACTGTAGCAAACGTCACCTCTAAGAACACAGCCAATCAAAAGGTCCCGTTTTTACAGGTCGCCCATCTACGGATTTTTGTCCGCATTTAACCATGTGTATGTGCCAACAAATCATTGTACACATTTGCTGATATTTGTCATATATCTGTGACTTCAATCATGCATTGTAGATTGTTGTTACACATTTGTGACTGTGGTCATAGTTTCAGATTCTTGTTACGTATTTTTGGTTCGAAGTATTTGCCACAATAAAGACCACATGTATAAAATGCAAAATTTTGAAAGGAATTGTCGCTTACGGCCATACTACCCTGAGAACGCCCGATCTCGTCCGATCTCGGAAGCTAAGCAGGGTCCCTTGCAGCGGTGGGACTGCAAAACTTTCCTAACAAAGTCCTAACAGATCCTAACACTTCCTAACACTTCCTAACCAAGTCCTAACACTTCCTAACCAAGTCCTAACACTTTCCTAACACTTTCCTAACGCGAGTTCCTAACACGGAGGATTTCCTAACAGAGGGGTAAAAGAGCCAATCATCTTTCGACTTCCTGACTTGGGGGCGGAGCAAATGGACCAATCATGGCCCTTTGTTTAACTTGGGGGCGAGGCAAATGAACCAATCATGGCCCTTTGTTTAACTTGGGGGGCGGGGTGGATGAACCAATGACGGCTCGTCTCATCGCGCTATCCACAATCGCTTCCGTGAATGGAGGCTCCGGATCGCTTTCGTGAATCGAGGCTGCGGAGAGCGACCCTCGAAGACCAAGAGGGAGAAGAGGCGAGTCACATAAGAAGCATACAACATATCCAATTGTAAGGAAACATTCCTAATGTCTGCCCATAGTACAGAGGAGTGATAAAATTACTGTAATGGTAAAAGTACTGCAATGATAAACAAATGCTGCAATGACAGAAAATACTGCAATGATAAAAACAATGATTTATTTATTTTATAATTGTTTTTATTTTGTCATTTTTGCTTTCAAGTGTGTATTTTTTATTATTTATTTATTTTATAATTGTTTATATTTTGTAAGTTTTTGCTTTCTTTATATAAGTATATATATACTGTTAATGTTTTCCTTTTTTATTATTTATTTTATAATTGTTTATATTTTGTAAGTTTTTGCTCTCTCTCTATACAACTTTATATATACTGTTAATGTTTCCCTTTTTTATCATTTATTTATTTATTTTATAATTGTTTATATTTTTTAATTTTTGCTCTCTTATCTATACAAGTTTGTATATACTGTTAATAAAGATAAAGATGTCATTTAATAGTCCCACAATGGGTAAATTTGCAGTGTTACAGCAGCAAAGATATAGATCACACAGAGGTGGCGGCGTAATGTAGCCGTTAATGTATAACATTAGCAGCAGACATTCATAAAAAGCATGCAAATATACACAGTATATACGTCTATATACAAATCCATGGTACAGAGGGGTGATAAAAGTACTGTAATGGTAAAAGTACTGCAATGATAAAAACAATGATTTATTTTATAATTGTTTATATTTTGTAATATTTGTTTTCTCTATACAAGTTTGTATTTACTGTTCATATTTCCCTTTATTAAACAAAACACAACAAGAACACAACTGTTGTGGTTGTGGTGTAACAGAAACACGCTCATCCTTTGGGGTCGGAGTTTCTAGGTGCAAATCCTGGCAAGAGTGTGGAACTTGTTGGTTAAACCAATACTTCAATTAAACCGTATTTCTATTCGGAGAAACAATGAATTAAACGTATTAGATTTTGATACAATGTATTAGACTTTATAATTGTTTATATTTTGTAATTTTTGCTTTCGCTATACAAGTTTGAATTTACTGTTAATAATTACCTCTTTTATCATTTATTTTATAATTCTTTCACTTTTTTAATTTTTACTTTCTTATCCATACAAGTTTGTAATACTGTTAATATTTCCCTTTTTTATTATTTATTTATTTAATTAGTTCATAATTGTTTATATTTTGTAAGTTTTTGCTTTCTTTATACAACTTTATATATACTGTTAATGTTTCCCTTTTTTATTATTTATTGATTTATTTTATAATTGTTTATATTTTGTAAGTTTTTGCTTTCTCTACACAACTTTATTTATACCGTAAATGTTTCCCACCAAGCCCGCGCCGAGATTCGAACCCACTCCATTTCCTCGTCCTCTTCCCTCCTCCTCCTCCTTTCCCCTCCCTCTTCCCCCCCTTTTTTCCTCTTTCTTTCCCCCGCGAGACAGTCCAGCAGGGTCGGGCCTGGTTAGTACTTGGATGGGAGACCGCCTGGGAAATACCAGGTGCTGTAAGCTTTTGCACCGCAAAAAAAAAAATAAATAAAAAAACTCTAACAAATGTAAGCAAGTATGCGAGCTGCTTTTTTATAAATTTCCACATATTCGCCTGACAGGCTGAGAGCACAAAATGCCAACATTCAGCGTCCCCTGCCTTTGGGTGATGCTACAGTCTCGCCGTGGACGACTCGCAAATGCGTGTGGCAATTTGCAAATGCGTGTCTGGAGACTTGAGTGTGGCTCCGGAGCTCCACATTAAGACCAAAAGGGGACTCTCGTAGTCTACAGGTGTAGCAGGCAGATGACCCGATGCAGTCCGGTTGGGTTGGTGCAGTCAGTGTTTACTAAATAAAAAGTTAATGAATCAATTTTAAAAAATGGTGTTTACTGAATGCAATAAAGGGAAGTGTAGTTAATGTGGCAATTAGCAGGTGTGGAGAAGCTTCATTCATTTTTTTTAGCTTCACTGGTTATATCATTGGTTCTTATTTTATTAGTTCCACTTTATTCTTCCATTTATTCCAATTTAATTTAAATAATGTCAAATAAATGGTACATGACCATGGGTGATAGCAGTGAACGCCCCCCCATGTTCTTGGTGTATATATTGGTGGTACGGGGCTGGTATAATATTAGTGCCCCCATGTGGTCCGATCGTGTAGCTACGGAGCCACACACAAGTCTCCTGACACGCATTTGCAAATCAGCACACGCATTTGCGAGTCGTCCGCGGCAGGACTGTAGCAAACGTCACCTCTAAGAACACAGCCAATCAAAAGGTCCCGTTTTTACAGGTCGCCCATCTATACGGATTTTTGTCCGCATTTAACCACGTGTATGTGCCAACAAATCATTGTACACATTTGCTGATATTTGTCATATATCTGTGACTTCAATCATGCATTGTAGATTGTTGTTACACATTTACGTGCATGAGAACTGGTGCGGCGATAGCACGATCGTCGAGAAGCACTCTTCCCCCGACATCGAGTTCATGTCCGTTAAATGCCGGCCTTATTTTCTCCCGAGGGAGCTAACGGTAGTGATTGTCACAGCTGTTTACATCCCTCCCGACGCTAGCACTAGCACGGCGCTCTCGCTACTCGCGTGCGTCATCAATAAACATCAGCGGGCCCACCCTGATGGCGTTCACGTAGTAGCGGGAGACTTTAATAAGGCCAATTTAAAGACTGTACTCCCAGAGTTTCACCAGCATGTCAAGTGCCCAACGAGGGGAGACAACACTCTCGACCATGTGTACTCGAACATCAAGCACGCATACAGAGCCCTCCCACTCGCCCCTCTCGGCCAGTCAGACCACCTGTCCTTGCAGCTCGCACCTGCGTACACCCCTCTCAGGCGCAGATTCAGGCCTACCACAAAGACTGTGAAAACCTGGCGTGACGACGCCATGAGTGAATTACAGGACTGCTTTCATGACACAAACTGGGACCTCTTTGATCATCAGGACCTTGATGTCTACACGCACTGTGTACTGGACTACATCAAGTTCTGCATGGAAACTGTGTCCCAACATAAGACTATACGGACCTTTCCAAATGCGAAGCCCTGGATGTCCAGCAGGGTTCGCTCTCTCCTCAAGGCCCGTGACGCTGCCTTCAGGTCAGGCGACAAAGCCCAGTACAGGGTGGCTCGTGCTGACCTGAGCAAAGGCATCAAGCTAGCCAAGGCAACCTACAAGGGGAGGCTGGAGGCCCACCTTGCCAGTAACAGGCCACGGGAGGTGTGGCAGGGTCTACGGAGCATCACCAACTTCCGTGGCAGCAGCACGACCTCTGTAGACCCGAGTGCATCGCTGGCAGAGGAGCTTAACTGCTTCTTCGCTCGCTTTGACTCGCCCCAACCGTCACACCCCCGCACTTCAAGCTCCAACTCCCCCCCACTCATCGTAGAGGAACACGATGTGAGGCGCGCGCTCCTGGCGGTCAACCCCAGGAAAGCTACTGGACCCGACGGAATACCAGGCAAGGTCCTCAGAGCATGTGCCCACCAACTGTCACATGTTTTCTGCAGGATCTTCAACCGCTCCCTGGCTCAGGCAGTCATCCCCTCCTGCTTGAAAACTTCCACCATTATTCCTGTCCCCAAAAAGTCACCAGCCGTCCACCTGAATGACTACCGTCCTGTTGCTCTCACACCAGTCATTATGAAGTGCTTCGAGAGGCTGGTTCTCCAGCACATCAGGGACTGCCTTCCTCCCACTCTGGACCCCTACCAGTTTGCATACCGGGCTAACAGATCCACTGAGGACGCCATCGACACTGCTCTGCATGTTGTGCTGGGCCACCTGGAACGACAGCAGAGCTATGCAAGGATGCTCTTTGTGGACTACAGCTCGGCATTCAACACGATCATCCCAGACATCCTCGTCGCCAAACTGGACACTCTCGGCCTCCCTGCCCTCACACGCATCTGGATTAAGGACTTTCTGACCAACAGACCCCAGACTGTGTTGCTCGGCCCCTACACGTCCTCCACCCTCATGCTGAGCACCGGTTCCCCCCAAGGATGCGTGCTGAGCCCTCTCCTGTACGCCCTCTACACCTACGACTGCAGCCCGGCCCACGGCAACAACACCATCGTCAAGTTTGCTGACGACACGACAGTGGTCGGTCTGATCTCGGAAGGTGACGAGACAGCCTACAGAGAGGAGGTAAAGAGACTGACAACTTGGTGCAAGGACAACAGACTGCACCTTAACTCTGCTAAAACAAAGGAGATTGTCGTCGACTTCAGGAGGAACAAGACGCTGCCGCCCCCCCTCTGCATCGAAGGCGTGTGTGTGGAGAGGGTCCACACGTTCAAGTTCCTGGGAGTACAGATCTCCGATGACCTTTCTTGGAGTCACAACACCACAGCAGTGGTAAAGAAGGTCCGCCAACGTCTGCACTTCCTGAGAGTCCTCAGGAAATTCAACCTGGACAGGAAGCTGCTGCTGGCCTTCTACCACTCGTCCATCGAGAGCCTGCTGACGTACTGTGTCTCCACCTGGTACAGCGGCTGCACTGAGGCGGACAGAGTGAGGCTCCAGAGGACAGTCAAAACAGCGCAAAGGATTATTGGCTGCCCTCTCCCCCCACTGTCGGACATCTACACCGCCCGGTGCCTCAGAAGGGCTCTCAACATCGTCAATGACAATACCCACCCAAACTCACACCTGTTCGACCTGTTGCCCTCTGGCAGGCGCTACAGATGCATCAAATCAAGGACCAATAGACTGAGAAACAGTTTCTTTCCGAGAGCCATCTCCATACTGAACTCTCACACACACACGAGACCACCCTAACCTCGCAAAACAGCATTGTGATGTGTTTCTATATGCCCTATTCAGTACTGAATTCCATTGCACTGTCTTCTTTATTTATCTAATTTATATATTTGTCTGTATTATTGTTGTATTGCACTGGAGAGGGGAGCCCTCTAATCTCGTTGCACACTTGAGTACAATGACAATAAAGGGATTTCTATTTCTATTCTATTCATTTGTGACTGTGGTTATAGTTTCAGATTCTTGTTACGTATTTTTGGATTGAAGTATTTGCCACAATAAAGACCACATGTATAAAATGCAAAATTTTGAAAGGAATTGTCGCTTACGGCCATACTACCCTGAGAACGCCCGATCTCGTCCGATCTCGGAAGCTAAGCAGGGTCCCTTGCAGCGGTGGGACTGCAAAACTTTCCTAACAAAGTCCTAACAGATCCTAACACTTCCTAACACTTCCTAACCAAGTCCTAACACTTCCTAACCAAGTCCTAACACTTTCCTAACACTTTCCTAACGCGAGTTCCTAACACGGAGGATTTCCTAACAGAGGGGTAAAAGAGCCAATCATCTTTCGACTTCCTGACTTGGGGGCGGAGCAAATGGACCAATCATGGCCCTTTGTTTAACTTGGGGGCGAGGCAAATGAACCAATCATGGCCCTTTGTTTAACTTGGGGGGCGGGGTGGATGAACCAATGACGGCTCGTCTCATCGCGCTATCCACAATCGCTTCCGTGAATGGAGGCTCCGGATCGCTTTCGTGAATCGAGGCTGCGGAGAGCGACCCTCGAAGACCAAGAGGGAGAAGAGGCGAGTCACATAAGAAGCATACAACATATCCAATTGTAAGGAAACATTCCTAATGTCTGCCCATAGTACAGAGGAGTGATAAAATTACTGTAATGGTAAAAGTACTGCAATGATAAACAAATGCTGCAATGACAGAAAATACTGCAATGATAAAAACAATGATTTATTTATTTTATAATTGTTTTTATTTTGTCATTTTTGCTTTCAAGTGTGTATTTTTTATTATTTATTTATTTTATAATTGTTTATATTTTGTAAGTTTTTGCTTTCTTTATATAAGTATATATATACTGTTAATGTTTTCCTTTTTTATTATTTATTTTATAATTGTTTATATTTTGTAAGTTTTTGCTCTCTCTCTATACAACTTTATATATACTGTTAATGTTTCCCTTTTTTATCATTTATTTATTTATTTTATAATTGTTTATATTTTTTTATTTTTGCTCTCTTATCTATACAAGTTTGTATATACTGTTAATAAAGATAAAGATGTCATTTAATAGTCCCACAATGGGTAAATTTGCAGTGTTACAGCAGCAAAGATATAGATCACACAGAGGTGGCGGCGTAATGTAGCCGTTAATGTATAACATTAGCAGCAGACATTCATAAAAAGCATGCAAATATACACAGTATATACGTCTATATACAAATCCATGGTACAGAGGGGTGATAAAAGTACTGTAATGGTAAAAGTACTGCAATGATAAAAACAATGATTTATTTTATAATTGTTTATATTTTGTAATATTTGTTTTCTCTATACAAGTTTGTATTTACTGTTCATATTTCCCTTTATTAAACAAAACACAACAAGAACACAACTGTTGTGGTTGTGGTGTAACAGAAACACGCTCATCCTTTGGGGTCGGAGTTTCTAGGTGCAAATCCTGGCAAGAGTGTGGAACTTGTTGGTTAAACCAATACTTCAATTAAACCGTATTTCTATTCGGAGAAACAATGAATTAAACGTATTAGATTTTGATACAATGTATTAGACTTTATAATTGTTTATATTTTGTAATTTTTGCTTTCGCTATACAAGTTTGAATTTACTGTTAATAATTACCTCTTTTATCATTTATTTTATAATTCTTTCACTTTTTTAATTTTTACTTTCTTATCCATACAAGTTTGTAATACTGTTAATATTTCCCTTTTTTATTATTTATTTATTTAATTAGTTCATAATTGTTTATATTTTGTAAGTTTTTGCTTTCTTTATACAACTTTATATATACTGTTAATGTTTCCCTTTTTTATTATTTATTGATTTATTTTATAATTGTTTATATTTTGTAAGTTTTTGCTTTCTCTACACAACTTTATTTATACCGTAAATGTTTCCCACCAAGCCCGCGCCGAGATTCGAACCCACTCCATTTCCTCGTCCTCTTCCCTCCTCCTCCTCCTTTCCCCTCCCTCTTCCCCCCCTTTTTTCCTCTTTCTTTCCCCCGCGAGACAGTCCAGCAGGGTCGGGCCTGCAGGGTCCCTTGCAGCGGTGGGACTGCAAAACTTTCCTAACAAAGTCCTAACAGATCCTAACACTTCCTAACACTTCCTAACCAAGTCCTAACACTTCCTAACCAAGTCCTAACACTTTCCTAACACTTTCCTAACGCGAGTTCCTAACACGGAAGATTTCCTAACAGAGGGGTAAAAGAGCCAATCATCTTTCGACTTCCTGACTTGGGGGCGGAGCAAATGGACCAATCATGGCCCTTTGTTTAACTTGGGGGCGAGGCAAATGAACCAATCATGGCCCTTTGTTTAACTTGGGGGGCGGGGTGGATGAACCAATGACGGCTCGTCTCATCGCGCTATCCACAATCGCTTCCGTGAATGGAGGCTCCGGATCGCTTTCGTGAATCGAGGCTGCGGAGAGCGACCCTCGAAGACCAAGAGGGAGAAGAGGCGAGTCACATAAGAAGCATACAACATATCCAATTGTAAGGAAACATTCCTAATGTCTGCCCATGGTACAGAGGAGTGATAAAATTACTGTAATGGTAAAAGTACTGCAATGATAAACAAATGCTGCAATGACAGAAAATACTGCAATGATAAAAACAATGATTTATTTATTTTATAATTGTTTTTATTTTGTCATTTTTGCTTTCAAGTGTGTATTTTTTATTATTTATTTATTTTATAATTGTTTATATTTTGTAAGTTTTTGCTTTCTTTATATAAGTTTATATATACTGTTAATGTTTTCCTTTTTTATAATTTATTTTATAATTGTTTATATTTTGTAAGTTTTTGCTCTCTCTCTATACAACTTTATATATACTGTTAATGTTTCCCTTTTTTATCATTTATTTATTTATTTTATAATTGTTTATATTTTTTAATTTTTGCTCTCTTATCTATACAAGTTTGTATATACTGTTAATAAAGATAAAGATGTCATTTAATAGTCCCACAATGGGTAAATTTGCAGTGTTACAGCAGCAAAGATATAGATCACACAGAGGTGGCGGCGTAATGTAGCCGTTAATGTATAACATTAGCAGCAGACATTCATAAAAAGCATGCAAATATACACAGTATATACGTCTATATACAAATCCATGGTACAGAGGGGTGATAAAAGTACTGTAATGGTAAAAGTACTGCAATGATAAAAAGAATGATTTATTTTATAATTGTTTATATTTTGTAATATTTGTTTTCTCTATACAAGTTTGTATTTACTGTTCATATTTCCCTTTATTAAACAAAACACAACAAGAACACAACTGTTGTGGTTGTGGTGTAACAGAAACACGCTCATCCTTTGGGGTCGGAGTTTCTAGGTGCAAATCCTGGCAAGAGTGTGGAACTTGTTGGTTAAACCAATACTTCAATTAAACCGTATTTCTATTCGGAGAAACAATGAATTAAACGTATTAGATTTTGATACAATGTATTAGACTTTATAATTGTTTATATTTTGTAATTTTTGCTTTCGCTATACAAGTTTGAATTTACTGTTAATAATTACCTCTTTTATCATTTATTTTATAATTCTTTCACTTTTTTAATTTTTACTTTCTTATCCATACAAGTTTGTAATACTGTTAATATTTCCCTTTTTTATTATTTATTTATTTAATTAGTTCATAATTGTTTATATTTTGTAAGTTTTTGCTTTCTTTATACAACTTTATATATACTGTTAATGTTTCCCTTTTTTATTATTTATTGATTTATTTTATAATTGTTTATATTTTGTAAGTTTTTGCTTTCTCTACACAACTTTATTTATACCGTAAATGTTTCCCACCAAGCCCGCGCCGAGATTCGAACCCACTCCATTTCCTCGTCCTCTTCCCTCCTCCTCCTCCTTTCCCCTCCCTCTTCCCCCCCTTTTTTCCTCTTTCTTTCCCCCGCGAGACAGTCCAGCAGGGTCGGGCCTGCAGGGTCCCTTGCAGCGGTGGGACTGCAAAACTTTCCTAACAAAGTCCTAACAGATCCTAACACTTCCTAACACTTCCTAACCAAGTCCTAACACTTCCTAACCAAGTCCTAACACTTTCCTAACACTTTCCTAACGCGAGTTCCTAACACGGAGGATTTCCTAACAGAGGGGTAAAAGAGCCAATCATCTTTCGACTTCCTGACTTGGGGGCGGAGCAAATGGACCAATCATGGCCCTTTGTTTAACTTGGGGGCGAGGCAAATGAACCAATCATGGCCCTTTGTTTAACTTGGGGGGCGGGGTGGATGAACCAATGACGGCTCGTCTCATCGCGCTATCCACAATCGCTTCCGTGAATGGAGGCTCCGGATCGCTTTCGTGAATCGAGGCTGCGGAGAGCGACCCTCGAAGACCAAGAGGGAGAAGAGGCGAGTCACATAAGAAGCATACAACATATCCAATTGTAAGGAAACATTCCTAATGTCTGCCCATGGTACAGAGGAGTGATAAAATTACTGTAATGGTAAAAGTACTGCAATGATAAACAAATGCTGCAATGACAGAAAATACTGCAATGATAAAAACAATGATTTATTTATTTTATAATTGTTTTTATTTTGTCATTTTTGCTTTCAAGTGTGTATTTTTTATTATTTATTTATTTTATAATTGTTTATATTTTGTAAGTTTTTGCTTTCTTTATATAAGTATATATATACTGTTAATGTTTTCCTTTTTTATTATTTATTTTATAATTGTTTATATTTTGTAAGTTTTTGCTCTCTCTCTATACAACTTTATATATACTGTTAATGTTTCCCTTTTTTATCATTTATTTATTTATTTTATAATTGTTTATATTTTTTAATTTTTGCTCTCTTATCTATACAAGTTTGTATATACTGTTAATAAAGATAAAGATGTCATTTAATAGTCCCACAATGGGTAAATTTGCAGTGTTACAGCAGCAAAGATATAGATCACACAGAGGTGGCGGCGTAATGTAGCCGTTAATGTATAACATTAGCAGCAGACATTCATAAAAAGCATGCAAATATACACAGTATATACGTCTATATACAAATCCATGGTACAGAGGGGTGATAAAAGTACTGTAATGGTAAAAGTACTGCAATGATAAAAACAATGATTTATTTTATAATTGTTTATATTTTGTAATATTTGTTTTCTCTATACAAGTTTGTATTTACTGTTCATATTTTCCTTTATTAAACAAAACACAACAAGAACACAACTGTTGTGGTTGTGGTGTAACAGAAACACGCTCATCCTTTGGGGTCGGAGTTTCTAGGTGCAAATCCTGGCAAGAGTGTGGAACTTGTTGGTTAAACCAATACTTCAATTAAACCGTATTTCTATTCGGAGAAACAATGAATTAAACGTATTAGATTTTGATACAATGTATTAGACTTTATAATTGTTTATATTTTGTAATTTTTGCTTTCGCTATACAAGTTTGAATTTACTGTTAATAATTACCTCTTTTATCATTTATTTTATAATTCTTTCACTTTTTTAATTTTTACTTTCTTATCCATACAAGTTTGTAATACTGTTAATATTTCCCTTTTTTATTATTTATTTATTTAATTAGTTCATAATTGTTTATATTTTGTAAGTTTTTGCTTTCTTTATACAACTTTATATATACTGTTAATGTTTCCCTTTTTTATTATTTATTGATTTATTTTATAATTGTTTATATTTTGTAAGTTTTTGCTTTCTCTACACAACTTTATTTATACCGTAAATGTTTCCCACCAAGCCCGCGCCGAGATTCGAACCCACTCCATTTCCTCGTCCTCTTCCCTCCTCCTCCTCCTTTCCCCTCCCTCTTCCCCCCCTTTTTTCCTCTTTCTTTCCCCCGCGAGACAGTCCAGCAGGGTCGGGCCTGCAGGGTCCCTTGCAGCGGTGGGACTGCAAAACTTTCCTAACAAAGTCCTAACAGATCCTAACACTTCCTAACACTTCCTAACCAAGTCCTAACACTTCCTAACCAAGTCCTAACACTTTCCTAACACTTTCCTAACGCGAGTTCCTAACACGGAGGATTTCCTAACAGAGGGGTAAAAGAGCCAATCATCTTTCGACTTCCTGACTTGGGGGCGGAGCAAATGGACCAATCATGGCCCTTTGTTTAACTTGGGGGCGAGGCAAATGAACCAATCATGGCCCTTTGTTTAACTTGGGGGGCGGGGTGGATGAACCAATGACGGCTCGTCTCATCGCGCTATCCACAATCGCTTCCGTGAATGGAGGCTCCGGATCGCTTTCGTGAATCGAGGCTGCGGAGAGCGACCCTCGAAGACCAAGAGGGAGAAGAGGCGAGTCACATAAGAAGCATACAACATATCCAATTGTAAGGAAACATTCCTAATGTCTGCCCATGGTACAGAGGAGTGATAAAATTACTGTAATGGTAAAAGTACTGCAATGATAAACAAATGCTGCAATGACAGAAAATACTGCAATGATAAAAACAATGATTTATTTATTTTATAATTGTTTTTATTTTGTCATTTTTGCTTTCAAGTGTGTATTTTTTATTATTTATTTATTTTATAATTGTTTATATTTTGTAAGTTTTTGCTTTCTTTATATAAGTTTATATATACTGTTAATGTTTTCCTTTTTTATAATTTATTTTATAATTGTTTATATTTTGTAAGTTTTTGCTCTCTCTCTATACAACTTTATATATACTGTTAATGTTTCCCTTTTTTATCATTTATTTATTTATTTTATAATTGTTTATATTTTTTAATTTTTGCTCTCTTATCTATACAAGTTTGTATATACTGTTAATAAAGATAAAGATGTCATTTAATAGTCCCACAATGGGTAAATTTGCAGTGTTACAGCAGCAAAGATATAGATCACACAGAGGTGGCGGCGTAATGTAGCCGTTAATGTATAACATTAGCAGCAGACATTCATAAAAAGCATGCAAATATACACAGTATATACGTCTATATACAAATCCATGGTACAGAGGGGTGATAAAAGTACTGTAATGGTAAAAGTACTGCAATGATAAAAAGAATGATTTATTTTATAATTGTTTATATTTTGTAATATTTGTTTTCTCTATACAAGTTTGTATTTACTGTTCATATTTCCCTTTATTAAACAAAACACAACAAGAACACAACTGTTGTGGTTGTGGTGTAACAGAAACACGCTCATCCTTTGGGGTCGGAGTTTCTAGGTGCAAATCCTGGCAAGAGTGTGGAACTTGTTGGTTAAACCAATACTTCAATTAAACCGTATTTCTATTCGGAGAAACAATGAATTAAACGTATTAGATTTTGATACAATGTATTAGACTTTATAATTGTTTATATTTTGTAATTTTTGCTTTCGCTATACAAGTTTGAATTTACTGTTAATAATTACCTCTTTTATCATTTATTTTATAATTCTTTCACTTTTTTAATTTTTACTTTCTTATCCATACAAGTTTGTAATACTGTTAATATTTCCCTTTTTTATTATTTATTTATTTAATTAGTTCATAATTGTTTATATTTTGTAAGTTTTTGCTTTCTTTATACAACTTTATATATACTGTTAATGTTTCCCTTTTTTATTATTTATTGATTTATTTTATAATTGTTTATATTTTGTAAGTTTTTGCTTTCTCTACACAACTTTATTTATACCGTAAATGTTTCCCACCAAGCCCGCGCCGAGATTCGAACCCACTCCATTTCCTCGTCCTCTTCCCTCCTCCTCCTCCTTTCCCCTCCCTCTTCCCCCCCTTTTTTCCTCTTTCTTTCCCCCGCGAGACAGTCCAGCAGGGTCGGGCCTGCAGGGTCCCTTGCAGCGGTGGGACTGCAAAACTTTCCTAACAAAGTCCTAACAGATCCTAACACTTCCTAACACTTCCTAACCAAGTCCTAACACTTCCTAACCAAGTCCTAACACTTTCCTAACACTTTCCTAACGCGAGTTCCTAACACGGAGGATTTCCTAACAGAGGGGTAAAAGAGCCAATCATCTTTCGACTTCCTGACTTGGGGGCGGAGCAAATGGACCAATCATGGCCCTTTGTTTAACTTGGGGGCGAGGCAAATGAACCAATCATGGCCCTTTGTTTAACTTGGGGGGCGGGGTGGATGAACCAATGACGGCTCGTCTCATCGCGCTATCCACAATCGCTTCCGTGAATGGAGGCTCCGGATCGCTTTCGTGAATCGAGGCTGCGGAGAGCGACCCTCGAAGACCAAGAGGGAGAAGAGGCGAGTCACATAAGAAGCATACAACATATCCAATTGTAAGGAAACATTCCTAATGTCTGCCCATGGTACAGAGGAGTGATAAAATTACTGTAATGGTAAAAGTACTGCAATGATAAACAAATGCTGCAATGACAGAAAATACTGCAATGATAAAAACAATGATTTATTTATTTTATAATTGTTTTTATTTTGTCATTTTTGCTTTCAAGTGTGTATTTTTTATTATTTATTTATTTTATAATTGTTTATATTTTGTAAGTTTTTGCTTTCTTTATATAAGTATATATATACTGTTAATGTTTTCCTTTTTTATTATTTATTTTATAATTGTTTATATTTTGTAAGTTTTTGCTCTCTCTCTATACAACTTTATATATACTGTTAATGTTTCCCTTTTTTATCATTTATTTATTTATTTTATAATTGTTTATATTTTTTAATTTTTGCTCTCTTATCTATACAAGTTTGTATATACTGTTAATAAAGATAAAGATGTCATTTAATAGTCCCACAATGGGTAAATTTGCAGTGTTACAGCAGCAAAGATATAGATCACACAGAGGTGGCGGCGTAATGTAGCCGTTAATGTATAACATTAGCAGCAGACATTCATAAAAAGCATGCAAATATACACAGTATATACGTCTATATACAAATCCATGGTACAGAGGGGTGATAAAAGTACTGTAATGGTAAAAGTACTGCAATGATAAAAACAATGATTTATTTTATAATTGTTTATATTTTGTAATATTTGTTTTCTCTATACAAGTTTGTATTTACTGTTCATATTTTCCTTTATTAAACAAAACACAACAAGAACACAACTGTTGTGGTTGTGGTGTAACAGAAACACGCTCATCCTTTGGGGTCGGAGTTTCTAGGTGCAAATCCTGGCAAGAGTGTGGAACTTGTTGGTTAAACCAATACTTCAATTAAACCGTATTTCTATTCGGAGAAACAATGAATTAAACGTATTAGATTTTGATACAATGTATTAGACTTTATAATTGTTTATATTTTGTAATTTTTGCTTTCGCTATACAAGTTTGAATTTACTGTTAATAATTACCTCTTTTATCATTTATTTTATAATTCTTTCACTTTTTTAATTTTTACTTTCTTATCCATACAAGTTTGTAATACTGTTAATATTTCCCTTTTTTATTATTTATTTATTTAATTAGTTCATAATTGTTTATATTTTGTAAGTTTTTGCTTTCTTTATACAACTTTATATATACTGTTAATGTTTCCCTTTTTTATTATTTATTGATTTATTTTATAATTGTTTATATTTTGTAAGTTTTTGCTTTCTCTACACAACTTTATTTATACCGTAAATGTTTCCCACCAAGCCCGCGCCGAGATTCGAACCCACTCCATTTCCTCGTCCTCTTCCCTCCTCCTCCTCCTTTCCCCTCCCTCTTCCCCCCCTTTTTTCCTCTTTCTTTCCCCCGCGAGACAGTCCAGCAGGGTCGGGCCTGCAGGGTCCCTTGCAGCGGTGGGACTGCAAAACTTTCCTAACAAAGTCCTAACAGATCCTAACACTTCCTAACACTTCCTAACCAAGTCCTAACACTTCCTAACCAAGTCCTAACACTTTCCTAACACTTTCCTAACGCGAGTTCCTAACACGGAGGATTTCCTAACAGAGGGGTAAAAGAGCCAATCATCTTTCGACTTCCTGACTTGGGGGCGGAGCAAATGGACCAATCATGGCCCTTTGTTTAACTTGGGGGCGAGGCAAATGAACCAATCATGGCCCTTTGTTTAACTTGGGGGGCGGGGTGGATGAACCAATGACGGCTCGTCTCATCGCGCTATCCACAATCGCTTCCGTGAATGGAGGCTCCGGATCGCTTTCGTGAATCGAGGCTGCGGAGAGCGACCCTCGAAGACCAAGAGGGAGAAGAGGCGAGTCACATAAGAAGCATACAACATATCCAATTGTAAGGAAACATTCCTAATGTCTGCCCATGGTACAGAGGAGTGATAAAATTACTGTAATGGTAAAAGTACTGCAATGATAAACAAATGCTGCAATGACAGAAAATACTGCAATGATAAAAACAATGATTTATTTATTTTATAATTGTTTTTATTTTGTCATTTTTGCTTTCAAGTGTGTATTTTTTATTATTTATTTATTTTATAATTGTTTATATTTTGTAAGTTTTTGCTTTCTTTATATAAGTATATATATACTGTTAATGTTTTCCTTTTTTATTATTTATTTTATAATTGTTTATATTTTGTAAGTTTTTGCTCTCTCTCTATACAACTTTATATATACTGTTAATGTTTCCCTTTTTTATCATTTATTTATTTATTTTATAATTGTTTATATTTTTTAATTTTTGCTCTCTTATCTATACAAGTTTGTATATACTGTTAATAAAGATAAAGATGTCATTTAATAGTCCCACAATGGGTAAATTTGCAGTGTTACAGCAGCAAAGATATAGATCACACAGAGGTGGCGGCGTAATGTAGCCGTTAATGTATAACATTAGCAGCAGACATTCATAAAAAGCATGCAAATATACACAGTATATACGTCTATATACAAATCCATGGTACAGAGGGGTGATAAAAGTACTGTAATGGTAAAAGTACTGCAATGATAAAAACAATGATTTATTTTATAATTGTTTATATTTTGTAATATTTGTTTTCTCTATACAAGTTTGTATTTACTGTTCATATTTCCCTTTATTAAACAAAACACAACAAGAACACAACTGTTGTGGTTGTGGTGTAACAGAAACACGCTCATCCTTTGGGGTCGGAGTTTCTAGGTGCAAATCCTGGCAAGAGTGTGGAACTTGTTGGTTAAACCAATACTTCAATTAAACCGTATTTCTATTCGGAGAAACAATGAATTAAACGTATTAGATTTTGATACAATGTATTAGACTTTATAATTGTTTATATTTTGTAATTTTTGCTTTCGCTATACAAGTTTGAATTTACTGTTAATAATTACCTCTTTTATCATTTATTTTATAATTCTTTCACTTTTTTAATTTTTACTTTCTTATCCATACAAGTTTGTAATACTGTTAATATTTCCCTTTTTTATTATTTATTTATTTAATTAGTTCATAATTGTTTATATTTTGTAAGTTTTTGCTTTCTTTATACAACTTTATATATACTGTTAATGTTTCCCTTTTTTATTATTTATTGATTTATTTTATAATTGTTTATATTTTGTAAGTTTTTGCTTTCTCTACACAACTTTATTTATACCGTAAATGTTTCCCACCAAGCCCGCGCCGAGATTCGAACCCACTCCATTTCCTCGTCCTCTTCCCTCCTCCTCCTCCTTTCCCCTCCCTCTTCCCCCCCTTTTTTCCTCTTTCTTTCCCCCGCGAGACAGTCCAGCAGGGTCGGGCCTGCAGGGTCCCTTGCAGCGGTGGGACTGCAAAACTTTCCTAACAAAGTCCTAACAGATCCTAACACTTCCTAACACTTCCTAACCAAGTCCTAACACTTCCTAACCAAGTCCTAACACTTTCCTAACACTTTCCTAACGCGAGTTCCTAACACGGAGGATTTCCTAACAGAGGGGTAAAAGAGCCAATCATCTTTCGACTTCCTGACTTGGGGGCGGAGCAAATGGACCAATCATGGCCCTTTGTTTAACTTGGGGGCGAGGCAAATGAACCAATCATGGCCCTTTGTTTAACTTGGGGGGCGGGGTGGATGAACCAATGACGGCTCGTCTCATCGCGCTATCCACAATCGCTTCCGTGAATGGAGGCTCCGGATCGCTTTCGTGAATCGAGGCTGCGGAGAGCGACCCTCGAAGACCAAGAGGGAGAAGAGGCGAGTCACATAAGAAGCATACAACATATCCAATTGTAAGGAAACATTCCTAATGTCTGCCCATGGTACAGAGGAGTGATAAAATTACTGTAATGGTAAAAGTACTGCAATGATAAACAAATGCTGCAATGACAGAAAATACTGCAATGATAAAAACAATGATTTATTTATTTTATAATTGTTTTTATTTTGTCATTTTTGCTTTCAAGTGTGTATTTTTTATTATTTATTTATTTTATAATTGTTTATATTTTGTAAGTTTTTGCTTTCTTTATATAAGTATATATATACTGTTAATGTTTTCCTTTTTTATTATTTATTTTATAATTGTTTATATTTTGTAAGTTTTTGCTCTCTCTCTATACAACTTTATATATACTGTTAATGTTTCCCTTTTTTATCATTTATTTATTTATTTTATAATTGTTTATATTTTTTAATTTTTGCTCTCTTATCTATACAAGTTTGTATATACTGTTAATAAAGATAAAGATGTCATTTAATAGTCCCACAATGGGTAAATTTGCAGTGTTACAGCAGCAAAGATATAGATCACACAGAGGTGGCGGCGTAATGTAGCCGTTAATGTATAACATTAGCAGCAGACATTCATAAAAAGCATGCAAATATACACAGTATATACGTCTATATACAAATCCATGGTACAGAGGGGTGATAAAAGTACTGTAATGGTAAAAGTACTGCAATGATAAAAACAATGATTTATTTTATAATTGTTTATATTTTGTAATATTTGTTTTCTCTATACAAGTTTGTATTTACTGTTCATATTTCCCTTTATTAAACAAAACACAACAAGAACACAACTGTTGTGGTTGTGGTGTAACAGAAACACGCTCATCCTTTGGGGTCGGAGTTTCTAGGTGCAAATCCTGGCAAGAGTGTGGAACTTGTTGGTTAAACCAATACTTCAATTAAACCGTATTTCTATTCGGAGAAACAATGAATTAAACGTATTAGATTTTGATACAATGTATTAGACTTTATAATTGTTTATATTTTGTAATTTTTGCTTTCGCTATACAAGTTTGAATTTACTGTTAATAATTACCTCTTTTATCATTTATTTTATAATTCTTTCACTTTTTTAATTTTTACTTTCTTATCCATACAAGTTTGTAATACTGTTAATATTTCCCTTTTTTATTATTTATTTATTTAATTAGTTCATAATTGTTTATATTTTGTAAGTTTTTGCTTTCTTTATACAACTTTATATATACTGTTAATGTTTCCCTTTTTTATTATTTATTGATTTATTTTATAATTGTTTATATTTTGTAAGTTTTTGCTTTCTCTACACAACTTTATTTATACCGTAAATGTTTCCCACCAAGCCCGCGCCGAGATTCGAACCCACTCCATTTCCTCGTCCTCTTCCCTCCTCCTCCTCCTTTCCCCTCCCTCTTCCCCCCCTTTTTTCCTCTTTCTTTCCCCCGCGAGACAGTCCAGCAGGGTCGGGCCTGCAGGGTCCCTTGCAGCGGTGGGACTGCAAAACTTTCCTAACAAAGTCCTAACAGATCCTAACACTTCCTAACACTTCCTAACCAAGTCCTAACACTTCCTAACCAAGTCCTAACACTTTCCTAACACTTTCCTAACGCGAGTTCCTAACACGGAGGATTTCCTAACAGAGGGGTAAAAGAGCCAATCATCTTTCGACTTCCTGACTTGGGGGCGGAGCAAATGGACCAATCATGGCCCTTTGTTTAACTTGGGGGCGAGGCAAATGAACCAATCATGGCCCTTTGTTTAACTTGGGGGGCGGGGTGGATGAACCAATGACGGCTCGTCTCATCGCGCTATCCACAATCGCTTCCGTGAATGGAGGCTCCGGATCGCTTTCGTGAATCGAGGCTGCGGAGAGCGACCCTCGAAGACCAAGAGGGAGAAGAGGCGAGTCACATAAGAAGCATACAACATATCCAATTGTAAGGAAACATTCCTAATGTCTGCCCATGGTACAGAGGAGTGATAAAATTACTGTAATGGTAAAAGTACTGCAATGATAAACAAATGCTGCAATGACAGAAAATACTGCAATGATAAAAACAATGATTTATTTATTTTATAATTGTTTTTATTTTGTCATTTTTGCTTTCAAGTGTGTATTTTTTATTATTTATTTATTTTATAATTGTTTATATTTTGTAAGTTTTTGCTTTCTTTATATAAGTATATATATACTGTTAATGTTTTCCTTTTTTATTATTTATTTTATAATTGTTTATATTTTGTAAGTTTTTGCTCTCTCTCTATACAACTTTATATATACTGTTAATGTTTCCCTTTTTTATCATTTATTTATTTATTTTATAATTGTTTATATTTTTTCATTTTTGCTCTCTTATCTATACAAGTTTGTATATACTGTTAATAAAGATAAAGATGTCATTTAATAGTCCCACAATGGGTAAATTTGCAGTGTTACAGCAGCAAAGATATAGATCACACAGAGGTGGCGGCGTAATGTAGCCGTTAATGTATAACATTAGCAGCAGACATTCATAAAAAGCATGCAAATATACACAGTATATACGTCTATATACAAATCCATGGTACAGAGGGGTGATAAAAGTACTGTAATGGTAAAAGTACTGCAATGATAAAAACAATGATTTATTTTATAATTGTTTATATTTTGTAATATTTGGCAAAAACTTACAAAATATAAACAATTATGAACTAATTAAATAAATAAATAATAAAAAAGGGAAATATTAACAGTATTACAAACTTGTATGGATAAGAAAGTAAAAATTAAAAAAGTGAAAGAATTATAAAATAAATGATAAAAGAGGTAATTATTAACAGTAAATTCAAACTTGTATAGCGAAAGCAAAAATTACAAAATATAAACAATTATAAAGTCTAATACATTGTATCAAAATCTAATACGTTTAATTCATTGTTTCTCCGAATAGAAATACGGTTTAATTGAAGTATTGGTTTAACCAACAAGTTCCACACTCTTGCCAGGATTTGCACCTAGAAACTCCGACCCCAAAGGATGAGCGTGTTTCTGTTACACCACAACCACAACAGTTGTGTTCTTGTTGTGTTTTGTTTAATAAAGGGAAATATGAACAGTAAATACAAACTTGTATAGAGAAAACAAATATTACAAAATATAAACAATTATAAAATAAATTGCAGTACTTTTACCATTACAGTAATTTTATCACTCCTCTGTACCATGGGCAGGGCATTAGGAATGTTTCCTTACAATTGGATATGTTGTATGCTTCTTATGTGACTCGCCTCTTCTCCCTCTTGGTCTTCGAGGGTCGCTCTCCGCAGCCTCGATTCACGAAAGCGATCCGGAGCCTCCATTCACGGAAGCGATTGTGGATAGCGCGATGAGACGAGCCGTCATTGGTTCATCCACCCCGCCCCCCAAGTTAAACAAAGGGCCATGATTGGTTCATTTGCCTCGCCCCCAAGTTAAACAAAGGGCCATGATTGGTCCATTTGCTCCGCCCCCAAGTCAGGAAGTCGAAAGATGATTGGCTCTTTTACCCCTCTGTTAGGAAATGTTCCGTGTTAGGAACTCGCGTTAGGAAAGTGTTAGGAAAGTGTTAGGACTTGGTTAGGAAGTGTTAGGACTTGGTTAGGAAGTGTTAGGACTTGGTTAGGAAGTGTTAGTTAGTACTTGGATGGGAGACCGCCTGGGAAATACCAGGTGCTGTAAGCTTTTGCACCGCAAAAAAAAAAATAAATAAAAAAACTCTAACAAATGTAAGCAAGTATGCGAGCTGCTTTTTTATAAATTTCCACATATTCGCCTGACAGGCTGAGAGCACAAAATGCCAACATTCAGCGTCCCCTGCCTTTGGGTGTTGCTACAGTCTCGCCGTGGACGACTCGCAAATGCGTGTGGCAATTTGCAAATGCGTGTCTGGAGACTTGAGTGTGGCTCCGGAGCTCCACATTAAGACCAAAAGGGGACTCTCGTAGTCTACAGGTGTAGCAGGCAGATGACCCGATGCAGTCCGGTTGGGTTGGTGCAGTCAGTGTTTACTAAATAAAAAGTTAATGAATCAATTTTAAAAAATGGTGTTTACTGAATGCAATAAAGGGAAGTGTAGTTAATGTGGCAATTAGCAGGTGTGGAGAAGCTTCATTCATTTTTTTTAGCTTCACTGGTTATATCATTGGTTCTTATTTTATTAGTTCCACTTTATTCTTCCATTTATTCCAATTTAATTTAAATAATGTCAAATAAATGGTACATGACCATGGGTGATAGCAGTGAACGCCCCCCCATGTTCTTGGTGTATATATTGGTGGTACGGGGCTGGTATAATATTAGTGCCCCCATGTGGTCCGATCGTGTAGCTACGGAGCCACACACAAGTCTCCTGACACGCATTTGCAAATCAGCACACGCATTTGCGAGTCGTCCGCGGCAGGACTGTAGCAAACGTCACCTCTAAGAACACAGCCAATCAAAAGGTCCCGTTTTTACAGGTCGCCCATCTATACGGATTTTTGTCCGCATTTAACCACGTGTATGTGCCAACAAATCATTGTACACATTTGCTGATATTTGTCATATATCTGTGACTTCAATCATGCATTGTAGATTGTTGTTACACATTTGTGACTGTGGTTATAGTTTCAGATTCTTGTTACGTATTTTTGGATTGAAGTATTTGCCACAATAAAGACCACATGTATAAAATGCAAAATTTTGAAAGGAATTGTCGCTTACGGCCATACTACCCTGAGAACGCCCGATCTCGTCCGATCTCGGAAGCTAAGCAGGGTCCCTTGCAGCGGTGGGACTGCAAAACTTTCCTAACAAAGTCCTAACAGATCCTAACACTTCCTAACACTTCCTAACCAAGTCCTAACACTTCCTAACCAAGTCCTAACACTTTCCTAACACTTTCCTAACGCGAGTTCCTAACACGGAGGATTTCCTAACAGAGGGGTAAAAGAGCCAATCATCTTTCGACTTCCTGACTTGGGGGCGGAGCAAATGGACCAATCATGGCCCTTTGTTTAACTTGGGGGCGAGGCAAATGAACCAATCATGGCCCTTTGTTTAACTTGGGGGGCGGGGTGGATGAACCAATGACGGCTCGTCTCATCGCGCTATCCACAATCGCTTCCATGAATGGAGGCTCCGGATCGCTTTCGTGAATCGAGGCTGCGGAGAGCGACCCTCGAAGACCAAGAGGGAGAAGAGGCGAGTCACATAAGAAGCATACAACATATCCAATTGTAAGGAAACATTCCTAATGTCTGCCCATAGTACAGAGGAGTGATAAAATTACTGTAATGGTAAAAGTACTGCAATGATAAACAAATGCTGCAATGACAGAAAATACTGCAATGATAAAAACAATGATTTATTTATTTTATAATTGTTTTTATTTTGTCATTTTTGCTTTCAAGTGTGTATTTTTTATTATTTATTTATTTTATAATTGTTTATATTTTGTAAGTTTTTGCTTTCTTTATATAAGTATATATATACTGTTAATGTTTTCCTTTTTTATTATTTATTTTATAATTGTTTATATTTTGTAAGTTTTTGCTCTCTCTCTATACAACTTTATATATACTGTTAATGTTTCCCTTTTTTATCATTTATTTTATAATTGTTTATATTTTTTAATTTTTGCTCTCTTATCTATACAAGTTTGTATATACTGTTAATAAAGATAAAGATGTCATTTAATAGTCCCACAATGGGTAAATTTGCAGTGTTACAGCAGCAAAGATATAGATCACACAGAGGTGGCGGCGTAATGTAGCCGTTAATGTATAACATTAGCAGCAGACATTCATAAAAAGCATGCAAATATACACAGTATATACGTCTATATACAAATCCATGGTACAGAGGGGTGATAAAAGTACTGTAATGGTAAAAGTACTGCAATGATAAAAACAATGATTTATTTTATAATTGTTTATATTTTGTAATATTTGTTTTCTCTATACAAGTTTGTATTTACTGTTCATATTTCCCTTTATTAAACAAAACACAACAAGAACACAACTGTTGTGGTTGTGGTGTAACAGAAACACGCTCATCCTTTGGGGTCGGAGTTTCTAGGTGCAAATCCTGGCAAGAGTGTGGAACTTGTTGGTTAAACCAATACTTCAATTAAACCGTATTTCTATTCGGAGAAACAATGAATTAAACGTATTAGATTTTGATACAATGTATTAGACTTTATAATTGTTTATATTTTGTAATTTTTGCTTTCGCTATACAAGTTTGAATTTACTGTTAATAATTACCTCTTTTATCATTTATTTTATAATTCTTTCACTTTTTTAATTTTTACTTTCTTATCCATACAAGTTTGTAATACTGTTAATATTTCCCTTTTTTATTATTTATTTATTTAATTAGTTCATAATTGTTTATATTTTGTAAGTTTTTGCTTTCTTTATACAACTTTATATATACTGTTAATGTTTCCCTTTTTTATTATTTATTGATTTATTTTATAATTGTTTATATTTTGTAAGTTTTTGCTTTCTCTACACAACTTTATTTATACCGTAAATGTTTCCCACCAAGCCCGCGCCGAGATTCGAACCCACTCCATTTCCTCGTCCTCTTCCCTCCTCCTCCTCCTTTCCCCTCCCTCTTCCCCCCCTTTTTTCCTCTTTCTTTCCCCCGCGAGACAGTCCAGCAGGGTCGGGCCTGCAGGGTCCCTTGCAGCGGTGGGACTGCAAAACTTTCCTAACAAAGTCCTAACAGATCCTAACACTTCCTAACACTTCCTAACCAAGTCCTAACACTTCCTAACCAAGTCCTAACACTTTCCTAACACTTTCCTAACGCGAGTTCCTAACACGGAAGATTTCCTAACAGAGGGGTAAAAGAGCCAATCATCTTTCGACTTCCTGACTTGGGGGCGGAGCAAATGGACCAATCATGGCCCTTTGTTTAACTTGGGGGCGAGGCAAATGAACCAATCATGGCCCTTTGTTTAACTTGGGGGGCGGGGTGGATGAACCAATGACGGCTCGTCTCATCGCGCTATCCACAATCGCTTCCGTGAATGGAGGCTCCGGATCGCTTTCGTGAATCGAGGCTGCGGAGAGCGACCCTCGAAGACCAAGAGGGAGAAGAGGCGAGTCACATAAGAAGCATACAACATATCCAATTGTAAGGAAACATTCCTAATGTCTGCCCATGGTACAGAGGAGTGATAAAATTACTGTAATGGTAAAAGTACTGCAATGATAAACAAATGCTGCAATGACAGAAAATACTGCAATGATAAAAACAATGATTTATTTATTTTATAATTGTTTTTATTTTGTCATTTTTGCTTTCAAGTGTGTATTTTTTATTATTTATTTATTTTATAATTGTTTATATTTTGTAAGTTTTTGCTTTCTTTATATAAGTTTATATATACTGTTAATGTTTTCCTTTTTTATAATTTATTTTATAATTGTTTATATTTTGTAAGTTTTTGCTCTCTCTCTATACAACTTTATATATACTGTTAATGTTTCCCTTTTTTATCATTTATTTATTTATTTTATAATTGTTTATATTTTTTAATTTTTGCTCTCTTATCTATACAAGTTTGTATATACTGTTAATAAAGATAAAGATGTCATTTAATAGTCCCACAATGGGTAAATTTGCAGTGTTACAGCAGCAAAGATATAGATCACACAGAGGTGGCGGCGTAATGTAGCCGTTAATGTATAACATTAGCAGCAGACATTCATAAAAAGCATGCAAATATACACAGTATATACGTCTATATACAAATCCATGGTACAGAGGGGTGATAAAAGTACTGTAATGGTAAAAGTACTGCAATGATAAAAACAATGATTTATTTTATAATTGTTTATATTTTGTAATATTTGTTTTCTCTATACAAGTTTGTATTTACTGTTCATATTTCCCTTTATTAAACAAAACACAACAAGAACACAACTGTTGTGGTTGTGGTGTAACAGAAACACGCTCATCCTTTGGGGTCGGAGTTTCTAGGTGCAAATCCTGGCAAGAGTGTGGAACTTGTTGGTTAAACCAATACTTCAATTAAACCGTATTTCTATTCGGAGAAACAATGAATTAAACGTATTAGATTTTGATACAATGTATTAGACTTTATAATTGTTTATATTTTGTAATTTTTGCTTTCGCTATACAAGTTTGAATTTACTGTTAATAATTACCTCTTTTATCATTTATTTTATAATTCTTTCACTTTTTTAATTTTTACTTTCTTATCCATACAAGTTTGTAATACTGTTAATATTTCCCTTTTTTATTATTTATTTATTTAATTAGTTCATAATTGTTTATATTTTGTAAGTTTTTGCTTTCTTTATACAACTTTATATATACTGTTAATGTTTCCCTTTTTTATTATTTATTGATTTATTTTATAATTGTTTATATTTTGTAAGTTTTTGCTTTCTCTACACAACTTTATTTATACCGTAAATGTTTCCCACCAAGCCCGCGCCGAGATTCGAACCCACTCCATTTCCTCGTCCTCTTCCCTCCTCCTCCTCCTTTCCCCTCCCTCTTCCCCCCCTTTTTTCCTCTTTCTTTCCCCCGCGAGACAGTCCAGCAGGGTCGGGCCTGCAGGGTCCCTTGCAGCGGTGGGACTGCAAAACTTTCCTAACAAAGTCCTAACAGATCCTAACACTTCCTAACACTTCCTAACCAAGTCCTAACACTTCCTAACCAAGTCCTAACACTTTCCTAACACTTTCCTAACGCGAGTTCCTAACACGGAGGATTTCCTAACAGAGGGGTAAAAGAGCCAATCATCTTTCGACTTCCTGACTTGGCGGCGGAGCAAATGGACCAATCATGGCCCTTTGTTTAACTTGGGGGCGAGGCAAATGAACCAATCATGGCCCTTTGTTTAACTTGGGGGGCGGGGTGGATGAACCAATGACGGCTCGTCTCATCGCGCTATCCACAATCGCTTCCGTGAATGGAGGCTCCGGATCGCTTTCGTGAATCGAGGCTGCGGAGAGCGACCCTCGAAGACCAAGAGGGAGAAGAGGCGAGTCACATAAGAAGCATACAACATATCCAATTGTAAGGAAACATTCCTAATGTCTGCCCATGGTACAGAGGAGTGATAAAATTACTGTAATGGTAAAAGTACTGCAATGATAAACAAATGCTGCAATGACAGAAAATACTGCAATGATAAAAACAATGATTTATTTATTTTATAATTGTTTTTATTTTGTCATTTTTGCTTTCAAGTGTGTATTTTTTATTATTTATTTATTTTATAATTGTTTATATTTTGTAAGTTTTTGCTTTCTTTATATAAGTATATATATACTGTTAATGTTTTCCTTTTTTATTATTTATTTTATAATTGTTTATATTTTGTAAGTTTTTGCTCTCTCTCTATACAACTTTATATATACTGTTAATGTTTCCCTTTTTTATCATTTATTTATTTATTTTATAATTGTTTATATTTTTTAATTTTTGCTCTCTTATCTATACAAGTTTGTATATACTGTTAATAAAGATAAAGATGTCATTTAATAGTCCCACAATGGGTAAATTTGCAGTGTTACAGCAGCAAAGATATAGATCACACAGAGGTGGCGGCGTAATGTAGCCGTTAATGTATAACATTAGCAGCAGACATTCATAAAAAGCATGCAAATATACACAGTATATACGTCTATATACAAATCCATGGTACAGAGGGGTGATAAAAGTACTGTAATGGTAAAAGTACTGCAATGATAAAAACAATGATTTATTTTATAATTGTTTATATTTTGTAATATTTGTTTTCTCTATACAAGTTTGTATTTACTGTTCATATTTCCCTTTATTAAACAAAACACAACAAGAACACAACTGTTGTGGTTGTGGTGTAACAGAAACACGCTCATCCTTTGGGGTCGGAGTTTCTAGGTGCAAATCCTGGCAAGAGTGTGGAACTTGTTGGTTAAACCAATACTTCAATTAAACCGTATTTCTATTCGGAGAAACAATGAATTAAACGTATTAGATTTTGATACAATGTATTAGACTTTATAATTGTTTATATTTTGTAATTTTTGCTTTCGCTATACAAGTTTGAATTTACTGTTAATAATTACCTCTTTTATCATTTATTTTATAATTCTTTCACTTTTTTAATTTTTACTTTCTTATCCATACAAGTTTGTAATACTGTTAATATTTCCCTTTTTTATTATTTATTTATTTAATTAGTTCATAATTGTTTATATTTTGTAAGTTTTTGCTTTCTTTATACAACTTTATATATACTGTTAATGTTTCCCTTTTTTATTATTTATTGATTTATTTTATAATTGTTTATATTTTGTAAGTTTTTGCTTTCTCTACACAACTTTATTTATACCGTAAATGTTTCCCACCAAGCCCGCGCCGAGATTCGAACCCACTCCATTTCCTCGTCCTCTTCCCTCCTCCTCCTCCTTTCCCCTCCCTCTTCCCCCCCTTTTTTCCTCTTTCTTTCCCCCGCGAGACAGTCCAGCAGGGTCGGGCCTGCAGGGTCCCTTGCAGCGGTGGGACTGCAAAACTTTCCTAACAAAGTCCTAACAGATCCTAACACTTCCTAACACTTCCTAACCAAGTCCTAACACTTCCTAACCAAGTCCTAACACTTTCCTAACACTTTCCTAACGCGAGTTCCTAACACGGAGGATTTCCTAACAGAGGGGTAAAAGAGCCAATCATCTTTCGACTTCCTGACTTGGGGGCGGAGCAAATGGACCAATCATGGCCCTTTGTTTAACTTGGGGGCGAGGCAAATGAACCAATCATGGCCCTTTGTTTAACTTGGGGGGCGGGGTGGATGAACCAATGACGGCTCGTCTCATCGCGCTATCCACAATCGCTTCCGTGAATGGAGGCTCCGGATCGCTTTCGTGAATCGAGGCTGCGGAGAGCGACCCTCGAAGACCAAGAGGGAGAAGAGGCGAGTCACATAAGAAGCATACAACATATCCAATTGTAAGGAAACATTCCTAATGTCTGCCCATGGTACAGAGGAGTGATAAAATTACTGTAATGGTAAAAGTACTGCAATGATAAACAAATGCTGCAATGACAGAAAATACTGCAATGATAAAAACAATGATTTATTTATTTTATAATTGTTTTTATTTTGTCATTTTTGCTTTCAAGTGTGTATTTTTTATTATTTATTTATTTTATAATTGTTTATATTTTGTAAGTTTTTGCTTTCTTTATATAAGTTTATATATACTGTTAATGTTTTCCTTTTTTATAATTTATTTTATAATTGTTTATATTTTGTAAGTTTTTGCTCTCTCTCTATACAACTTTATATATACTGTTAATGTTTCCCTTTTTTATCATTTATTTATTTATTTTATAATTGTTTATATTTTTTAATTTTTGCTCTCTTATCTATACAAGTTTGTATATACTGTTAATAAAGATAAAGATGTCATTTAATAGTCCCACAATGGGTAAATTTGCAGTGTTACAGCAGCAAAGATATAGATCACACAGAGGTGGCGGCGTAATGTAGCCGTTAATGTATAACATTAGCAGCAGACATTCATAAAAAGCATGCAAATATACACAGTATATACGTCTATATACAAATCCATGGTACAGAGGGGTGATAAAAGTACTGTAATGGTAAAAGTACTGCAATGATAAAAAGAATGATTTATTTTATAATTGTTTATATTTTGTAATATTTGTTTTCTCTATACAAGTTTGTATTTACTGTTCATATTTCCCTTTATTAAACAAAACACAACAAGAACACAACTGTTGTGGTTGTGGTGTAACAGAAACACGCTCATCCTTTGGGGTCGGAGTTTCTAGGTGCAAATCCTGGCAAGAGTGTGGAACTTGTTGGTTAAACCAATACTTCAATTAAACCGTATTTCTATTCGGAGAAACAATGAATTAAACGTATTAGATTTTGATACAATGTATTAGACTTTATAATTGTTTATATTTTGTAATTTTTGCTTTCGCTATACAAGTTTGAATTTACTGTTAATAATTACCTCTTTTATCATTTATTTTATAATTCTTTCACTTTTTTAATTTTTACTTTCTTATCCATACAAGTTTGTAATACTGTTAATATTTCCCTTTTTTATTATTTATTTATTTAATTAGTTCATAATTGTTTATATTTTGTAAGTTTTTGCTTTCTTTATACAACTTTATATATACTGTTAATGTTTCCCTTTTTTATTATTTATTGATTTATTTTATAATTGTTTATATTTTGTAAGTTTTTGCTTTCTCTACACAACTTTATTTATACCGTAAATGTTTCCCACCAAGCCCGCGCCGAGATTCGAACCCACTCCATTTCCTCGTCCTCTTCCCTCCTCCTCCTCCTTTCCCCTCCCTCTTCCCCCCCTTTTTTCCTCTTTCTTTCCCCCGCGAGACAGTCCAGCAGGGTCGGGCCTGCAGGGTCCCTTGCAGCGGTGGGACTGCAAAACTTTCCTAACAAAGTCCTAACAGATCCTAACACTTCCTAACACTTCCTAACCAAGTCCTAACACTTCCTAACCAAGTCCTAACACTTTCCTAACACTTTCCTAACGCGAGTTCCTAACACGGAGGATTTCCTAACAGAGGGGTAAAAGAGCCAATCATCTTTCGACTTCCTGACTTGGCGGCGGAGCAAATGGACCAATCATGGCCCTTTGTTTAACTTGGGGGCGAGGCAAATGAACCAATCATGGCCCTTTGTTTAACTTGGGGGGCGGGGTGGATGAACCAATGACGGCTCGTCTCATCGCGCTATCCACAATCGCTTCCGTGAATGGAGGCTCCGGATCGCTTTCGTGAATCGAGGCTGCGGAGAGCGACCCTCGAAGACCAAGAGGGAGAAGAGGCGAGTCACATAAGAAGCATACAACATATCCAATTGTAAGGAAACATTCCTAATGTCTGCCCATGGTACAGAGGAGTGATAAAATTACTGTAATGGTAAAAGTACTGCAATGATAAACAAATGCTGCAATGACAGAAAATACTGCAATGATAAAAACAATGATTTATTTATTTTATAATTGTTTTTATTTTGTCATTTTTGCTTTCAAGTGTGTATTTTTTATTATTTATTTATTTTATAATTGTTTATATTTTGTAAGTTTTTGCTTTCTTTATATAAGTATATATATACTGTTAATGTTTTCCTTTTTTATTATTTATTTTATAATTGTTTATATTTTGTAAGTTTTTGCTCTCTCTCTATACAACTTTATATATACTGTTAATGTTTCCCTTTTTTATCATTTATTTATTTATTTTATAATTGTTTATATTTTTTAATTTTTGCTCTCTTATCTATACAAGTTTGTATATACTGTTAATAAAGATAAAGATGTCATTTAATAGTCCCACAATGGGTAAATTTGCAGTGTTACAGCAGCAAAGATATAGATCACACAGAGGTGGCGGCGTAATGTAGCCGTTAATGTATAACATTAGCAGCAGACATTCATAAAAAGCATGCAAATATACACAGTATATACGTCTATATACAAATCCATGGTACAGAGGGGTGATAAAAGTACTGTAATGGTAAAAGTACTGCAATGATAAAAACAATGATTTATTTTATAATTGTTTATATTTTGTAATATTTGTTTTCTCTATACAAGTTTGTATTTACTGTTCATATTTCCCTTTATTAAACAAAACACAACAAGAACACAACTGTTGTGGTTGTGGTGTAACAGAAACACGCTCATCCTTTGGGGTCGGAGTTTCTAGGTGCAAATCCTGGCAAGAGTGTGGAACTTGTTGGTTAAACCAATACTTCAATTAAACCGTATTTCTATTCGGAGAAACAATGAATTAAACGTATTAGATTTTGATACAATGTATTAGACTTTATAATTGTTTATATTTTGTAATTTTTGCTTTCGCTATACAAGTTTGAATTTACTGTTAATAATTACCTCTTTTATCATTTATTTTATAATTCTTTCACTTTTTTAATTTTTACTTTCTTATCCATACAAGTTTGTAATACTGTTAATATTTCCCTTTTTTATTATTTATTTATTTAATTAGTTCATAATTGTTTATATTTTGTAAGTTTTTGCTTTCTTTATACAACTTTATATATACTGTTAATGTTTCCCTTTTTTATTATTTATTGATTTATTTTATAATTGTTTATATTTTGTAAGTTTTTGCTTTCTCTACACAACTTTATTTATACCGTAAATGTTTCCCACCAAGCCCGCGCCGAGATTCTAACCCACTCCATTTCCTCGTCCTCTTCCCTCCTCCTCCTCCTTTCCCCTCCCTCTTCCCCCCCTTTTTTCCTCTTTCTTTCCCCCGCGAGACAGTCCAGCAGGGTCGGGCCTGCAGGGTCCCTTGCAGCGGTGGGACTGCAAAACTTTCCTAACAAAGTCCTAACAGATCCTAACACTTCCTAACACTTCCTAACCAAGTCCTAACACTTCCTAACCAAGTCCTAACACTTTCCTAACACTTTCCTAACGCGAGTTCCTAACACGGAGGATTTCCTAACAGAGGGGTAAAAGAGCCAATCATCTTTCGACTTCCTGACTTGGGGGCGGAGCAAATGGACCAATCATGGCCCTTTGTTTAACTTGGGGGCGAGGCAAATGAACCAATCATGGCCCTTTGTTTAACTTGGGGGGCGGGGTGGATGAACCAATGACGGCTCGTCTCATCGCGCTATCCACAATCGCTTCCGTGAATGGAGGCTCCGGATCGCTTTCGTGAATCGAGGCTGCGGAGAGCGACCCTCGAAGACCAAGAGGGAGAAGAGGCGAGTCACATAAGAAGCATACAACATATCCAATTGTAAGGAAACATTCCTAATGTCTGCCCATGGTACAGAGGAGTGATAAAATTACTGTAATGGTAAAAGTACTGCAATGATAAACAAATGCTGCAATGACAGAAAATACTGCAATGATAAAAACAATGATTTATTTATTTTATAATTGTTTTTATTTTGTCATTTTTGCTTTCAAGTGTGTATTTTTTATTATTTATTTATTTTATAATTGTTTATATTTTGTAAGTTTTTGCTTTCTTTATATAAGTATATATATACTGTTAATGTTTTCCTTTTTTATTATTTATTTTATAATTGTTTATATTTTGTAAGTTTTTGCTCTCTCTCTATACAACTTTATATATACTGTTAATGTTTCCCTTTTTTATCATTTATTTATTTATTTTATAATTGTTTATATTTTTTAATTTTTGCTCTCTTATCTATACAAGTTTGTATATACTGTTAATAAAGATAAAGATGTCATTTAATAGTCCCACAATGGGTAAATTTGCAGTGTTACAGCAGCAAAGATATAGATCACACAGAGGTGGCGGCGTAATGTAGCCGTTAATGTATAACATTAGCAGCAGACATTCATAAAAAGCATGCAAATATACACAGTATATACGTCTATATACAAATCCATGGTACAGAGGGGTGATAAAAGTACTGTAATGGTAAAAGTACTGCAATGATAAAAACAATGATTTATTTTATAATTGTTTATATTTTGTAATATTTGTTTTCTCTATACAAGTTTGTATTTACTGTTCATATTTCCCTTTATTAAACAAAACACAACAAGAACACAACTGTTGTGGTTGTGGTGTAACAGAAACACGCTCATCCTTTGGGGTCGGAGTTTCTAGGTGCAAATCCTGGCAAGAGTGTGGAACTTGTTGGTTAAACCAATACTTCAATTAAACCGTATTTCTATTCGGAGAAACAATGAATTAAACGTATTAGATTTTGATACAATGTATTAGACTTTATAATTGTTTATATTTTGTAATTTTTGCTTTCGCTATACAAGTTTGAATTTACTGTTAATAATTACCTCTTTTATCATTTATTTTATAATTCTTTCACTTTTTTAATTTTTACTTTCTTATCCATACAAGTTTGTAATACTGTTAATATTTCCCTTTTTTATTATTTATTTATTTAATTAGTTCATAATTGTTTATATTTTGTAAGTTTTTGCTTTCTTTATACAACTTTATATATACTGTTAATGTTTCCCTTTTTTATTATTTATTGATTTATTTTATAATTGTTTATATTTTGTAAGTTTTTGCTTTCTCTACACAACTTTATTTATACCGTAAATGTTTCCCACCAAGCCCGCGCCGAGATTCGAACCCACTCCATTTCCTCGTCCTCTTCCCTCCTCCTCCTCCTTTCCCCTCCCTCTTCCCCCCCTTTTTTCCTCTTTCTTTCCCCCGCGAGACAGTCCAGCAGGGTCGGGCCTGCAGGGTCCCTTGCAGCGGTGGGACTGCAAAACTTTCCTAACAAAGTCCTAACAGATCCTAACACTTCCTAACACTTCCTAACCAAGTCCTAACACTTCCTAACCAAGTCCTAACACTTTCCTAACACTTTCCTAACGCGAGTTCCTAACACGGAGGATTTCCTAACAGAGGGGTAAAAGAGCCAATCATCTTTCGACTTCCTGACTTGGGGGCGGAGCAAATGGACCAATCATGGCCCTTTGTTTAACTTGGGGGCGAGGCAAATGAACCAATCATGGCCCTTTGTTTAACTTGGGGGGCGGGGTGGATGAACCAATGACGGCTCGTCTCATCGCGCTATCCACAATCGCTTCCGTGAATGGAGGCTCCGGATCGCTTTCGTGAATCGAGGCTGCGGAGAGCGACCCTCGAAGACCAAGAGGGAGAAGAGGCGAGTCACATAAGAAGCATACAACATATCCAATTGTAAGGAAACATTCCTAATGTCTGCCCATGGTACAGAGGAGTGATAAAATTACTGTAATGGTAAAAGTACTGCAATGATAAACAAATGCTGCAATGACAGAAAATACTGCAATGATAAAAACAATGATTTATTTATTTTATAATTGTTTTTATTTTGTCATTTTTGCTTTCAAGTGTGTATTTTTTATTATTTATTTATTTTATAATTGTTTATATTTTGTAAGTTTTTGCTTTCTTTATATAAGTATATATATACTGTTAATGTTTTCCTTTTTTATTATTTATTTTATAATTGTTTATATTTTGTAAGTTTTTGCTCTCTCTCTATACAACTTTATATATACTGTTAATGTTTCCCTTTTTTATCATTTATTTATTTATTTTATAATTGTTTATATTTTTTAATTTTTGCTCTCTTATCTATACAAGTTTGTATATACTGTTAATAAAGATAAAGATGTCATTTAATAGTCCCACAATGGGTAAATTTGCAGTGTTACAGCAGCAAAGATATAGATCACACAGAGGTGGCGGCGTAATGTAGCCGTTAATGTATAACATTAGCAGCAGACATTCATAAAAAGCATGCAAATATACACAGTATATACGTCTATATACAAATCCATGGTACAGAGGGGTGATAAAAGTACTGTAATGGTAAAAGTACTGCAATGATAAAAACAATGATTTATTTTATAATTGTTTATATTTTGTAATATTTGTTTTCTCTATACAAGTTTGTATTTACTGTTCATATTTCCCTTTATTAAACAAAACACAACAAGAACACAACTGTTGTGGTTGTGGTGTAACAGAAACACGCTCATCCTTTGGGGTCGGAGTTTCTAGGTGCAAATCCTGGCAAGAGTGTGGAACTTGTTGGTTAAACCAATACTTCAATTAAACCGTATTTCTATTCGGAGAAACAATGAATTAAACGTATTAGATTTTGATACAATGTATTAGACTTTATAATTGTTTATATTTTGTAATTTTTGCTTTCGCTATACAAGTTTGAATTTACTGTTAATAATTACCTCTTTTATCATTTATTTTATAATTCTTTCACTTTTTTAATTTTTACTTTCTTATCCATACAAGTTTGTAATACTGTTAATATTTCCCTTTTTTATTATTTATTTATTTAATTAGTTCATAATTGTTTATATTTTGTAAGTTTTTGCTTTCTTTATACAACTTTATATATACTGTTAATGTTTCCCTTTTTTATTATTTATTGATTTATTTTATAATTGTTTATATTTTGTAAGTTTTTGCTTTCTCTACACAACTTTATTTATACCGTAAATGTTTCCCACCAAGCCCGCGCCGAGATTCGAACCCACTCCATTTCCTCGTCCTCTTCCCTCCTCCTCCTCCTTTCCCCTCCCTCTTCCCCCCCTTTTTTCCTCTTTCTTTCCCCCGCGAGACAGTCCAGCAGGGTCGGGCCTGCAGGGTCCCTTGCAGCGGTGGGACTGCAAAACTTTCCTAACAAAGTCCTAACAGATCCTAACACTTCCTAACACTTCCTAACCAAGTCCTAACACTTCCTAACCAAGTCCTAACACTTTCCTAACACTTTCCTAACGCGAGTTCCTAACACGGAGGATTTCCTAACAGAGGGGTAAAAGAGCCAATCATCTTTCGACTTCCTGACTTGGGGGCGGAGCAAATGGACCAATCATGGCCCTTTGTTTAACTTGGGGGCGAGGCAAATGAACCAATCATGGCCCTTTGTTTAACTTGGGGGGCGGGGTGGATGAACCAATGACGGCTCGTCTCATCGCGCTATCCACAATCGCTTCCGTGAATGGAGGCTCCGGATCGCTTTCGTGAATCGAGGCTGCGGAGAGCGACCCTCGAAGACCAAGAGGGAGAAGAGGCGAGTCACATAAGAAGCATACAACATATCCAATTGTAAGGAAACATTCCTAATGTCTGCCCATGGTACAGAGGAGTGATAAAATTACTGTAATGGTAAAAGTACTGCAATGATAAACAAATGCTGCAATGACAGAAAATACTGCAATGATAAAAACAATGATTTATTTATTTTATAATTGTTTTTATTTTGTCATTTTTGCTTTCAAGTGTGTATTTTTTATTATTTATTTATTTTATAATTGTTTATATTTTGTAAGTTTTTGCTTTCTTTATATAAGTATATATATACTGTTAATGTTTTCCTTTTTTATTATTTATTTTATAATTGTTTATATTTTGTAAGTTTTTGCTCTCTCTCTATACAACTTTATATATACTGTTAATGTTTCCCTTTTTTATCATTTATTTATTTATTTTATAATTGTTTATATTTTTTAATTTTTGCTCTCTTATCTATACAAGTTTGTATATACTGTTAATAAAGATAAAGATGTCATTTAATAGTCCCACAATGGGTAAATTTGCAGTGTTACAGCAGCAAAGATATAGATCACACAGAGGTGGCGGCGTAATGTAGCCGTTAATGTATAACATTAGCAGCAGACATTCATAAAAAGCATGCAAATATACACAGTATATACGTCTATATACAAATCCATGGTACAGAGGGGTGATAAAAGTACTGTAATGGTAAAAGTACTGCAATGATAAAAACAATGATTTATTTTATAATTGTTTATATTTTGTAATATTTGTTTTCTCTATACAAGTTTGTATTTACTGTTCATATTTCCCTTTATTAAACAAAACACAACAAGAACACAACTGTTGTGGTTGTGGTGTAACAGAAACACGCTCATCCTTTGGGGTCGGAGTTTCTAGGTGCAAATCCTGGCAAGAGTGTGGAACTTGTTGGTTAAACCAATACTTCAATTAAACCGTATTTCTATTCGGAGAAACAATGAATTAAACGTATTAGATTTTGATACAATGTATTAGACTTTATAATTGTTTATATTTTGTAATTTTTGCTTTCGCTATACAAGTTTGAATTTACTGTTAATAATTACCTCTTTTATCATTTATTTTATAATTCTTTCACTTTTTTAATTTTTACTTTCTTATCCATACAAGTTTGTAATACTGTTAATATTTCCCTTTTTTATTATTTATTTATTTAATTAGTTCATAATTGTTTATATTTTGTAAGTTTTTGCTTTCTTTATACAACTTTATATATACTGTTAATGTTTCCCTTTTTTATTATTTATTGATTTATTTTATAATTGTTTATATTTTGTAAGTTTTTGCTTTCTCTACACAACTTTATTTATACCGTAAATGTTTCCCACCAAGCCCGCGCCGAGATTCGAACCCACTCCATTTCCTCGTCCTCTTCCCTCCTCCTCCTCCTTTCCCCTCCCTCTTCCCCCCCTTTTTTCCTCTTTCTTTCCCCCGCGAGACAGTCCAGCAGGGTCGGGCCTGGTTAGTACTTGGATGGGAGACCGCCTGGGAAATACCAGGTGCTGTAAGCTTTTGCACCGCAAAAAAAAAAATAAATAAAAAAACTCTAACAAATGTAAGCAAGTATGCGAGCTGCTTTTTTATAAATTTCCACATATTCGCCTGACAGGCTGAGAGCACAAAATGCCAACATTCAGCGTCCCCTGCCTTTGGGTGTTGCTACAGTCTCGCCGTGGACGACTCGCAAATGCGTGTGGCAATTTGCAAATGCGTGTCTGGAGACTTGAGTGTGGCTCCGGAGCTCCACATTAAGACCAAAAGGGGACTCTCGTAGTCTACAGGTGTAGCAGGCAGATGACCCGATGCAGTCCGGTTGGGTTGGTGCAGTCAGTGTTTACTAAATAAAAAGTTAATGAATCAATTTTAAAAAATGGTGTTTACTGAATGCAATAAAGGGAAGTATAGTTAATGTGGCAATTAGCAGGTGTGGAGAAGCTTCATTCATTTTTTTTAGCTTCACTGGTTATATCATTGGTTCTTATTTTATTAGTTCCACTTTATTCTTCCATTTATTCCAATTTAATTTAAATAATGTCAAATAGATGGTACATGACCATGGGTGGATAGCAGTGAACGCCCCCCCATGTTCTTGGTGTATATATTGGTGGTACGGGGCTGGTATAATATTAGTGCCCCCATGTGGTCCGATCGTGTAGCTACGGAGCCACACACAAGTCTCCTGACACGCATTTGCAAATCAGCACACGCATTTGCGAGTCGTCCGCGGCAGGACTGTAGCAAACGTCACCTCTAAGAACACAGCCAATCAAAAGGTCCCGTTTTTACAGGTCGCCCATCTATACGGATTTTTGTCCGCATTTAACCATGTGTATGTGCCAACAAATCATTGTACACATTTGCTGATATTTGTCATATATCTGTGACTTCAATCATGCATTGTAGATTGTTGTTACACATTTGTGACTGTGGTTATAGTTTCAGATTCTTGTTACGTATTTTTGGATTGAAGAATTTGCCACAATAAAGACCACATGTATAAAATGCAAAATTTTGAACGAAATTGTCGCTTACGGCCATACTACCCTGAGCACGCCCGATCTCGTCCGATCTCGGAAGCTAAGCAGGGTCGGGCCTGGTTAGTACTTGGATGGGAGACCGCCTGGGAATACCAGGTGCTGTAAGCTTTTGCACCGCAAAAAAAAAAAAATTAAAAAAACTCTAACAAATGTAAGCAAGTATGCGAGCTGCTTTTTTTATAAATTTCCACATTTTCGCCTGACAGGCTGAGAGCACAAAATGCCAACATTCAGCGTCCCCTGCCTTTGGGTGTTGCTACAGTCTCGCCGTGGACGACTCGCAAATGCGTGTGGCAATTTGCAAATGCGTGTCTGGAGACTTGAGTGTGGCTCCGGAGCTCCACATTAAGACCAAAAGGGGACTCTCGTAGTCTACAGGTGTAGCAGGCAGATGACCCGATGCAGTCCGGTTGGGTTGGTGCAGTCAGTGTTTACTAAATAAAAAGTTAATGAATCAATTTTAAAAAATGGTGTTTACTGAATGCAATAAAGGGAAGTATAGTTAATGTGGCAATTAGCAGGTGTGGAGAAGCTTCATTCATTTTTTTTAGCTTCACTGGTTATATCATTGGTTCTTATTTTATTAGTTCCACTTTATTCTTCCATTTATTCCAATTTAATTTAAATAATGTCAAATAAATGGTACATGACCATGGGTGGATAGCAGTGAACGCCCCCCCATGTTCTTGGTGTATATATTGGTGGTACGGGGCTGGTATAATATTAGTGCCCCCATGTGGTCCGATCGTGTAGCTACGGAGCCACACACAAGTCTCCTGACACGCATTTGCAAATCAGCACACGCATTTGCGAGTCGTCCGCGGCAGGACTGTAGCAAACGTCACCTCTAAGAACACAGCCAATCAAAAGGTCCCGTTTTTACAGGTCGCCCATCTATACGGATTTTTGTCCGCATTTAACCATGTGTATGTGCCAACAAATCATTGTACACATTTGCTGATATTTGTCATATATCTGTGACTTCAATCATGCATTGTAGATTGTTGTTACACATTTGTGACTGTGGTTATAGTTTCAGATTCTTGTTACGTATTTTTGGATTGAAGTATTTGCCACAATAAAGACCACATGTATAAAATGCAAAATTTTGAAAGGAATTGTCGCTTACGGCCATACCCTGAGCACGCCCGATCTCGTCCGATCTCGGAAGCTAAGCAGGGTCGGGCCTGGTTAGTACTTGGATGGGAGACCGCCTGGGAATACCAGGTGCTGTAAGCTTTTGCACCGCAAAAAAAAAAATAATTAAAAAAACTCTAACAAATGTAAGCAAGTATGCGAGCTGCTTTTTTATAAATTTCCACATATTCGCCTGACAGGCTGAGAGCACAAAATGCCAACATTCAGCGTCCCCTGCCTTTGGGTGTTGCTACAGTCTCGCCGTGGACGACTCGCAAATGCGTGTGGCAATTTGCAAATGCGTGTCTGGAGACTTGAGTGTGGCTCCGGAGCTCCACATTAAGACCAAAAGGGGACTCTCGTAGTCTACAGGTGTAGCAGGCAGATGACCCGATGCAGTCCGGTTGGGTTGGTGCAGTCAGTGTTTACTAAATAAAAAGTTAATGAATCAATTTTAAAAAATGGTGTTTACTGAATGCAATAAAGGGAAGTATAGTTAATGTGGCAATTAGCAGGTGTGGAGAAGCTTCATTCATTTTTTTTAGCTTCACTGGTTATATCATTGGTTCTTATTTTATTAGTTCCACGTGCATGAGAACTGGTGCGGCGATAGCACGATCGTCGAGAAGCACTCTTCCCCCGACATCGAGTTCATGTCCGTTAAATGCCGGCCTTATTTTCTCCCGAGGGAGCTAACGGTAGTGATTGTCACAGCTGTTTACATCCCTCCCGACGCTAGCACTAGCACGGCGCTCTCGCTACTCGCGTGCGTCATCAATAAACATCAGCGGGCCCACCCTGATGGCGTTCACGTAGTAGCGGGAGACTTTAATAAGGCCAATTTAAAGACTGTACTCCCAGAGTTTCACCAGCATGTCAAGTTCCCAATGAGGGGAGACAACACTCTCGACCATGTGTACTCGAACATCAAGCACGCATACAGAGCCCTCCCACTCGCCCCTCTCGGCCAGTCAGACCACCTGTCCTTGCAGCTCGCACCTGCGTACACCCCTCTCAGGCGCAGATTCAGGCCTACCACAAAGACTGTGAAAACCTGGCGTGACGACGCCATGAGTGAATTACAGGACTGCTTTCATGACACAAACTGGGACCTCTTTGATCATCAGGACCTTGATGTCTACACGCATTGTGTACTGGACTACATCAAGTTCTGCATGGAAACTGTGTCCCAACATAAGACTATACGGACCTTCCCAAATGCGAAGCCCTGGATGTCCAGCAGGGTTCGCTCTCTCCTCAAGGCCCGTGACGCTGCCTTCAGGTCAGGCGACAAAGCCCAGTACAGGGTGGCACGTGCTGACCTGAGCAAAGGCATCAAGCTAGCCAAGGCAACCTACAAGGGGAGGCTGGAGGCCCACCTTGCCAGTAACAGACCACGGGAGGTGTGGCAGGGTCTACGGAGCATCACCAACTTCCGTGGCAGCAGCACGACCTCTGTAGACCCGAGTGCATCGCTGGCAGAGGAGCTTAACTGCTTCTTCGCTCGCTTTGACTCGCCCCAACCGTCACACCCCCGCACTTCAAGCTCAGACTCCCCCCCACTCATCGTAGAGGAACACGATGTGAGGCGCGCGCTCCTGGCGGTCAACCCCAGGAAAGCTACTGGACCCGACGGAATACCAGGCAAGGTCCTCAGAGCATGTGCCCACCAACTGTCACATGTTTTCTGCAGGATCTTCAACCGCTCCCTGGCTCAAGCAGTCATCCCCTCCTGCTTGAAAACTTCCACCATTATTCCTGTCCCCAAAAAGTCACCAGCCGTCCACCTGAATGACTACCGTCCTGTTGCTCTCACACCAGTCATCATGAAGTGCTTCGAGAGGCTGGTTCTCCAGCACATCAGGGACTGCCTTCCTCCCACTCTGGACCCCTACCAGTTTGCATACCGGGCTAACAGATCCACTGAGGACGCCATCGACACTGCTCTGCATGTTGTGCTGGGCCACCTGGAACGACAGCAGAGCTATGCAAGGATGCTCTTTGTGGACTACAGCTCGGCATTCAACACGATCATCCCAGACATCCTCGTCGCCAAACTGGGCACTCTCGGCCTCCCTGCCCTCACACGCATCTGGATTAAGGACTTTCTGACCAACAGACCCCAGACTGTGTTGCTCGGCCCCTACACGTCCTCCACCCTCATGCTGAGCACCGGTTCCCCCCAAGGATGCGTGCTGAGCCCTCTCCTGTACGCCCTCTACACCTACGACTGCAGCCCGGCCCACGGCAACAACACCATCGTCAAGTTTGCTGACGACACGTCAGTGGTCGGTCTGATCTCGGAAGGTGACGGGACAGCCTACAGAGAGGAGGTAAAGAGACTGACAACTTGGTGCAAGGACAACAGACTGCACCTTAACACTGCAAAAACAAAGGAGATTGTCGTTGACTTCAGGAGGAACAAGACGCTGCCGCCCCCCCTCTGCATCGAAGGCGTGTGTGTGGAGAGGGTCCACACGTTCAAGTTCCTGGGAGTACAGATCTCCGATGACCTTTCTTGGAGTCACAACACCACAGCAGTGGTAAAGAAGGTCCGCCAACGTCTGCACTTCCTGAGAGTCCTCAGGAAATTCAACCTGGACAGGAAGCTGCTGCTGGCCTTCTACCACTCGTCCATCGAGAGCCTGCTGACGTACTGTGTCTCCACCTGGTACAGCGGCTGCACTGAGGCGGACAGAGTGAGGCTCCAGAGGACAGTCAAAACAGCGCAAAGGATTATTGGCTGCCCTCTCCCCTCACTGTCGGACATGTACACCGCCCGGTGCCTCAGAAGGGCTCTCAACATCGTCAAAGACAATACCCACCCAAACTCACACCTGTTCGACCTGTTGCCCTCTGGCAGGCGCTACAGATGCATCAAATCAAGGACCAATAGACTGAGAAACAGTTTCTTTCCGAGAGCCATCTCCATACTGAACTCTCACACACACACGAGACCACCCTAACCTTGCAAAACAGCATTGTGATGTGTTTCTATATGCCCTATTCAGTACTGAATTCCATTGCACTGTCTTCTTTATTTATCTAATTTATATATTTGTCTGTATTATTGTTGTATTGCACTGGAGAGGGGAGCCCTCTAATCTCGTTGCACACTTGAGTACAATGACAATAAAGGGATTTCTATTCTATTTCTATTCTATTCTTTATTCTTCCATTTATTCCAATTTAATTTAAATAATGTCAAATAAATGGTACATGACCATGGGTGGATAGCAGTGAACGCACCCCCATGTTCTTGGTGTATATATTGGTGGTACGGGGCTGGTATAATATTAGTGCCCCCATGTGGTCCGATCGTGTAGCTACGGAGCCACACACAAGTCTCCTGACACGCATTTGCAAATCAGCACACGCATTTGCGAGTCGTCCGCGGCAGGACTGTAGCAAACGTCACCTCTAAGAACACAGCCAATCAAAAGGTCCCGTTTTTACAGGTCGCCCATCTATACGGATTTTTGTCCGCATTTATGTGCCAACAAATCATTGTACACATTTGCTGATATTTGTCATATATCTGTGACTTCAATCATGCATTGTAGATTGTTGTTACACATTTGTGACTGTGGTTATAGTTTCAGATTCTTGTTACGTCTTTTTGGATTGAAGCATTTGCCACAATAAAGACCACATGTATAAAATGCAAAATTTTGAACGAAATTGTCGCTTACGGCCATACTACCCTGAGCACGCCCGATCTCGTCCGATCTCGGAAGCTAAGCAGGGTCGGGCCTGGTTGGTACTTGGATGGGAGACCGCCTGGGAATACCAGGTGCTGTAAGCTTTTGCACCGCAAAAAAAAAAAAAATTTAAAAAACTCTAACAAATGTAAGCAAGTATGCGAGCTGCTTTTTTATAAATTTCCACATATTCGCCTGACAGGCTGAGAGCACAAAATGCCAACATTCAGCGTCCCCTGCCTTTGGGTGTTGCTACAGTCTCGCCGTGGACGACTCGCAAATGCGTGTGGCAATTTGCAAATGCGTGTCTGGAGACTTGAGTGTGGCTCCGGAGCTCCACATTAAGACCAAAAGGGGACTCTCGTAGTCTACAGGTGTAGCAGGCAGATGACCCGATGCAGTCCGGTTGGGTTGGTGCAGTCAGTGTTTACTAAATAAAAAGTTAATGAATCAATTTTAAAAAATGGTGTTTACTGAATGCAATAAAGGGAAGTATAGTAAATGTGGCAATTAGCAGGTGTGGAGAAGCTTCATTCATTTTTTTTAGCTTCACTGGTTATATCATTGGTTCTTATTTTATTAGTTCCACTTTATTCTTCCATTTATTCCAATTTAATTTAAATAATGTCAAATAAATGGTACATGACCATGGGTGGATAGCAGTGAACGCCCCCCCATGTTCTTGGTGTATATATTGGTGGTACGGGGCTGGTATAATATTAGTGCCCCCATGTGGTCCGATCGTGTAGCTACGGAGCCACACACAAGTCTCCTGACACGCATTTGCAAATCAGCACACGCATTTGCGAGTCGTCCGCGGCAGGACTGTAGCAAACGTCACCTCTAAGAACACAGCCAATCAAAAGGTCCCGTTTTTACAGGTCGCCCATCTATACGGATTTTTGTCCGCATTTATGTGCCAACAAATCATTGTACACATTTGCTGATATTTGTCATATATCTGTGACTTCAATCATGCATTGTAGATTGTTGTTACACATTTGTGACTGTGGTTATAGTTTCAGATTCTTGTTACGTATTTTTGGATTGAAGAATTTGCCACAATAAAGACCACATGTATAAAATGCAAAATTTTGAACGAAATTGTCGCTTACGGCCATACTACCCTGAGCACGCCCGATCTCGTCCGATCTCGGAAGCTAAGCAGGGTCGGGCCTGGTTACTTGGATGGGAGACCGCCTGGGAATACCAGGTGCTGTAAGCTTTTGCACCGCAAAAAAAAACAAAATTAAAAAAACTCTAACAAATGTAAGCAAGTATGCGAGCTGCTTTTTTATAAATTTCCACATATTCGCCTGACAGGCTGAGAGCACAAAATGCCAACATTCAGCGTCCCCTGCATTTGGGTGTTGCTACAGTCTCGCCGTGGACGACTCGCAAATGCGTGTGGCAATTTGCAAATGCGTGTCTGGAGACTTGAGTGTGGCTCCGGAGCTCCACATTAAGACCAAAAGGGGACTCTCGTAGTCTACAGGTGTAGCAGGCAGATGACCCGATGCAGTCCGGTTGGGTTGGTGCAGTCAGTGTTTACGAAATAAAAAGTTAATGAATCAATTTTAAAAAATGGTGTTTACTGAATGCAATAAAGGGAAGTATAGTTAATGTGGCAATTAGCAGGTGTGGAGAAGCTTCATTCATTTTTTTTAGCTTCACTGGTTATATCATTGGTTCTTATTTTATTAGTTCCACTTTATTCTTCCATTTATTCCAATTTAATTTAAATAATGTCAAATAAATGGTACATGACCATGGGTGGATAGCAGTGAACGCCCCCCCATGTTCTTGGTGTATATATTGGTGGTACGGGGCTGGTATAATATTAGTGCCCCCATGTGGTCCGATCGTGTAGCTACGGAGCCACACACAAGTCTCCTGACACGCATTTGCAAATCAGCACACGCATTTGCGAGTCGTCCGCGGCAGGACTGTAGCAAACGTCACCTCGAAGAACACAGCCAATCAAAAGGTCCCGTTTTTACAGGTCGCCCATCTATACGGATTTTTGTCCGCATTTATGTGCCAACAAATCATTGTACACATTTGCTGATATTTGTCATATATCTGTGACTTCAATCATGCATTGTAGATTGTTGTTACACATTTGTGACTGTGGTTATAGTTTCAGATTCTTGTTACGTATTTTTGGATTGAAGTATTTGCCACAATAAAGACCACATGTATAAAATGCAAAATTTTGAATGAAATTGTCGCTTACGGCCATACTACCCTGAGCACGCCCGATCTCGTCCGATCTCGGAAGCTAAGCAGGGTCGGGCCTGGTTAGTACTTGGATGGGAGACCGCCTGGGAATACCAGGTGCGGTTAGCATTTGCACCGCAAAAAAAAAAAAAAATTAAAAAACTCTAACAAATGTAAGCAAGTATGCGAGCTGCTTTTTTATAAATTTCCACATATTCGCCTGACAGGCTGAGAGCACAAAATGCCAACATTCAGCGTCCCCTGCCTTTGGGTGTTGCTACAGTCTCGCCGTGGACGACTCGCAAATGCGTGTGGCAATTTGCAAATGCGTGTCTGGAGACTTGAGTGTGGCTCCGGAGCTCCACATTAAGACCAAAAGGGGACTCTCGTAGTCTACAGGTGTAGCAGGCAGATGACCCGATGCAGTCCGGTTGGGTTGGTGCAGTCAGTGTTTACTAAATAAAAAGTTAATGAATCAATTTTAAAAAATGGTGTTTACTGAATGCAATAAAGGGAAGTATAGTTAATGTGGCAATTAGCAGGTGTGGAGAAGCTTCATTCATTTTTTTTAGCTTCACTGGTTATATCATTGGTTCTTATTTTATTAGTTCCACTTTATTCTTCCATTTATTCCAATTTAATTTAAATAATGTCAAATAAATGGTACATGACCATGGGTGGATAGCAGTGAACGCCCCCCCATGTTCTTGGTGTATATATTGGTGGTACGGGGCTGGTATAATATTAGTGCCCCCATGTGGTCCGATCGTGTAGCTACGGAGCCACACACAAGTCTCCTGACACGCATTTGCAAATCAGCACACGCATTTGCGAGTCGTCCGCGGCAGGACTGTAGCAAACGTCACCTCTAAGAACACAGCCAATCAAAAGGTCCCGTTTTTACAGGTCGCCCATCTATACGGATTTTTGTCCGCATTTAACCATGTGTATTTGCCAACAAATCATTGTACACATTTGCTGATATTTGTCATATATCTGTGACTTCAATCATGCATTGTAGATTGTTGTTACACATTTGTGACTGTGGTTATAGTTTCAGATTCTTGTTACGTATTTTTGGATTGAAGGATTTGCCACAATAAAGACCTCATGTATAAAATGCAAAATTTTGAAAGGAATTGTCGCTTACGGCCATACTACCCTGAGAACGCCCGATCTCGTCCGATCTCGGAAGCTAAGCAGGGTCGGGCCTGGTTAGTACTTGGATGGGAGACCGCCTGGGAATACCAGGTGCTGTAAGCTTTTGCACCGCAAAAAAAAAAAAATTAAAAAAACTCTAACAAATGTAAGCAAGTATGCGAGCTGCTTTTTTTATAAATTTCCACATATTCGCCTGACAGGCTGAGAGCACAAAATGCCAACATTCAGCGTCCCCTGCCTTTGGGTGTTGCTACAGTCTCGCCGTGGACGACTCGCAAATGCGTGTGGCAATTTGCAAATGCGTGTCTGGAGACTTGAGTGTGGCTCCGGAGCTCCACATTAAGACCAAAAGGGGACTCTCGTAGTCTACAGGTGTAGCAGGCAGATGACCCGATGCAGTCCGGTTGGGTTGGTGCAGTCAGTGTTTACTAAATAAAAAGTTAATGAATCAATTTTAAAAAATGGTGTTTACTGAATGCAATAAAGGGAAGTATAGTTAATGTGGCAATTAGCAGGTGTGGAGAAGCTTCATTCATTTTTTTTTAGCTTCACTTGTTGTATCATTGGTTCTTATTTTATTAGTTCCACTTTATTCTTCCATTTATTCCAATTTAATTTAAATAATGTCAAATAAATGGTACATGACCATGGGTGGATAGCAGTGAACGCCCCCCCATGTTCTTGGTGTATATATTGGTGGTACGGGGCTGGTTTAATATTAGTGCCCCCATGTGGTCCGATCGTGTAGCTACGGAGCCACACACAAGTCTCCTGACACGCATTTGCAAATCAGCACACGCATTTGCGAGTCGTCCGCGGCAGGACTGTAGCAAACGTCACCTCTAAGAACACAGCCAATCAAAAGGTCCCGTTTTTACAGGTCGCCCATCTATACGGATTTTTGTCCGCATTTATGTGCCAACAAATCATTGTACACATTTGCTGATATTTGTCATATATCTGTGACTTCAATCATGCATTGTAGATTGTTGTTACACATTTGTGACTGTGGTTATAGTTTCAGATTCTTGTTACGTATTTTTGGATTGAAGTATTTGCCACAATAAAGACCACATGTATAAAATGCAAAATTTTGAATGAAATTGTCGCTTACGGCCATACTACCCTGAGCACGCCCGATCTCGTCCGATCTCGGAAGCTAAGCAGGGTCGGGCCTGGTTAGTACTTGGATGGGAGACCGCCTGGGAATACCAGGTGCTGTAAGCTTTTGCACCGCAAAAAAAAAAAAAATAAAAAAACTCTAACAAATGTAAGCAAGTATGCGAGCTGCTTTTTTATAAATTTCCACATATTCGCCTGACAGGCTGAGAGCACAAAATGCCAACATTCAGCGTCCCCTGCCTTTGGGTGTTGCTACAGTCTCGCCGTGGACGACTCGCAAATGCGTGTGGCAATTTGCAAATGCGTGTCTGGAGACTTGAGTGTGGCTCCGGAGCTCCACATTAAGACCAAAAGGGGACTCTCGTAGTCTACAGGTGTAGCAGGCAGATGACCCGATGCAGTCCGGTTGGGTTGGTGCAGTCAGTGTTTACTAAATAAAAAGTTAATGAATCAATTTTAAAAAATGGTGTTTACTGAATGCAATAAAGGGAAGTATAGTTAATGTGGCAATTAGCAGGTGTGGAGAAGCTTCATTCATTTTTTTTTAGCTTCACTTGTTGTATCATTGGTTCTTATTTTATTAGTTCCACTTTATTCTTCCATTTATTCCAATTTAATTTAAATAATGTCAAATAAATGGTACATGACCATGGGTGGATAGCAGTGAACGCCCCCCCATGTTCTTGGTGTATATATTGGTGGTACGGGGCTGGTATAATATTAGTGCCCCCATGTGGTCCGATCGTGTAGCTACGGAGCCACACACAAGTCTCCTGACACGCATTTGCAAATCAGCACACGCATTTGCGAGTCGTCCGCGGCAGGACTGTAGCAAACGTCACCTCTAAGAACACAGCCAATCAAAAGGTCCCGTTTTTACAGGTCGCCCATCTATACGGATTTTTGTCCGCATTTATGTGCCAACAAATCATTGTACACATTTGCTGATATTTGTCATATATCTGTGACTTCAATCATGCATTGTAGATTGTTGTTACACATTTGTGACTGTGGTTATAGTTTCAGATTCTTGTTACGTATTTTTGGATTGAAGTATTTGCCACAATAAAGACCACATGTATAAAATGCAAAATTTTGAATGAAATTGTCGCTTACGGCCATACTACCCTGAGCACGCCCGATCTCGTCCGATCTCGGAAGCTAAGCAGGGTCGGGCCTGGTTAGTACTTGGATGGGAGACCGCCTGGGAATACCAGGTGCGGTTAGCATTTGCACCGCAAAAAAAAAAAAAAATTAAAAAACTCTAACAAATGTAAGCAAGTATGCGAGCTGCTTTTTTATAAATTTCCACATATTCGCCTGACAGGCTGAGAGCACAAAATGCCAACATTCAGCGTCCCCTGCCTTTGGGTGTTGCTACAGTCTCGCCGTGGACGACTCGCAAATGCGTGTGGCAATTTGCAAATGCGTGTCTGGAGACTTGAGTGTGGCTCCGGAGCTCCACATTAAGACCAAAAGGGGACTCTCGTAGTCTACAGGTGTAGCAGGCAGATGACCCGATGCAGTCCGGTTGGGTTGGTGCAGTCAGTGTTTACTAAATAAAAAGTTAATGAATCAATTTTAAAAAATGGTGTTTACTGAATGCAATAAAGGGAAGTATAGTTAATGTGGCAATTAGCAGGTGTGGAGAAGCTTCATTCATTTTTTTAGCTTCACTGGTTATATCATTGGTTCTTATTTTATTAGTTCCACTTTATTCTTCCATTTATTCCAATTTAATTTAAATAATGTCAAATAAATGGTACATGACCATGGGTGGATAGCAGTGAACGCCCCCCCATGTTCTTGGTGTATATATTGGTGGTACGGGGCTGGTATAATATTAGTGCCCCCATGTGGTCCGATCGTGTAGCTACGGAGCCACACACAAGTCTCCTGACACGCATTTGCAAATCAGCACACGCATTTGCGAGTCGTCCGCGGCAGGACTGTAGCAAACGTCACCTCTAAGAACACAGCCAATCAAAAGGTCCCGTTTTTACAGGTCGCCCATCTATACGGATTTTTGTCCGCATTTAACCATGTGTATGTGCCAACAAATCATTGTACACATTTGCTGATATTTGTCATATATCTGTGACTTCAATCATGCATTGTAGATTGTTGTTACACATTTGTGACTGTGGTTATAGTTTCAGATTCTTGTTACGTATTTTTGGATTGAAGGATTTGCCACAATAAAGACCTCATGTATAAAATGCAAAATTTTGAAAGGAATTGTCGCTTACGGCCATACTACCCTGAGAACGCCCGATCTCGTCCGATCTCGGAAGCTAAGCAGGGTCGGGCCTGGTTAGTACTTGGATGGGAGACCGCCTGGGAATACCAGGTGCTGTAAGCCTTTGCACCGCAAAAAAAAAAAAAAATTAAAAAACTCTAACAAATGTAAGCAAGTATGCGAGCTGCTTTTTTATAAATTTCCACATATTCGCCTGACAGGCTGAGAACACAAAATGCCAACATTCAGCGTCCCCTGCCTTTGGGTGTTGCTACAGTCTCGCCGTGGACGACTCGCAAATGCGTGTGGCAATTTGCAAATGCGTGTCTGGAGACTTGAGTGTGGCTCCGGAGCTCCACATTAAGACCAAAAGGGGACTCTCGTAGTCTACAGGTGTAGCAGGCAGATGACCCGATGCAGTCCGGTTGGGTTGGTGCAGTCAGTGTTTACTAAATAAAAAGTTAATGAATCAATTTTAAAAAATGGTGTTTACTGAATGCAATAAAGGGAAGTATAGTTAATGTGGCAATTAGCAGGTGTGGAGAAGCTTCATTCATTTTTTTTAGCTTCACTGGTTATATCATTGGTTCTTATTTTATTAGTTCCACTTTATTCTTCCATTTATTCCAATTTAATTTAAATAATGTCAAATAAATGGTATGACCATGGGTGGATAGCAGTGAACGCCCCCCCATGTTCTTGGTGTATATATTGGTGGTACGGGGCTGGTATAATATTAGTGCCCCCATGTGGTCCGATCGTGTAGCTACGGAGCCACACACAAGTCTCCTGACACGCATTTGCAAATCAGCACACGCATTTGCGAGTCGTCCGCGGCAGGACTGTAGCAAACGTCACCTCTAAGAACACAGCCAATCAAAAGGTCCCGTTTTTACAGGTCGCCCATCTATACGGATTTTTGTCCGCATTTATGTGCCAACAAATCATTGTACACATTTGCTGATATTTGTCATATATCTGTGACTTCAATCATGCATTGTAGATTGTTGTTACACATTTGTGACTGTGGTTATAGTTTCAGATTCTTGTTACGTATTTTTGGATTGAAGTATTTGCCACAATAAAGACCACATGTATAAAATGCAAAATTTTGAACGAAATTGTCGCTTACGGCCATACTACCCTGAGCACGCCCGATCTCGTCCGATCTCGGAAGCTAAGCAGGGTCGGGCCTGGTTAGTACTTGGATGGGAGACCGCATGGGAATACCAGGTGCTGTAAGCCTTTGCACCGCAAAAAAAAAAAAAAATTTAAAAACTCTAACAAATGTAAGCAAGTATGCGAGCTGCTTTTTTATAAATTTCCACATATTCGCCTGACAGGCTGAGAGCACAAAATGCCAACATTCAGCGTCCCCTGCCTTTGGGTGTTGCTACAGTCTCGCCGTGGACGACTCGCAAATGCGTGTGGCAATTTGCAAATGCGTGTCTGGAGACTTGAGTGTGGCTCCGGAGCTCCACATTAAGACCAAAAGGGGACTCTCGTAGTCTACAGGTGTAGCAGGCAGATGACCCGATGCAGTCCGGTTGGGTTGGTGCAGTCAGTGTTTACTAAATAAAAAGTTAATGAATCAATTTTAAAAAATGGTGTTTACTGAATGCAATAAAGGGAAGTATAGTTAATGTGGCAATTAGCAGGTGTGGAGAAGCTTCATTCATTTTTTTTAGCTTCACTGGTTATATCATTGGTTCTTATTTTATTAGTTCCACTTTATTCTTCCATTTATTCCAATTTAATTTAAATAATGTCAAATAAATGGTACATGACCATGGGTGGATAGCAGTGAACGCCCCCCCATGTTCTTGGTGTATATATTGGTGGTACGGGGCTGGTATAATATTAGTGCCCCCATGTGGTCCGATCGTGTAGCTACGGAGCCACACACAAGTCTCCTGACACGCATTTGCAAATCAGCACACGCATTTGCGAGTCGTCCGCGGCAGGACTGTAGCAAACGTCACCTCTAAGAACACAGCCAATCAAAAGGTCCCGTTTTTACAGGTCGCCCATCTATACGGATTTTTGTCCGCATTTAACCATGTATATGTGCCAACAAATCATTGTACACATTTGCTGATATTTGTCATATATCTGTGACTTCAATCATGCATTGTAGATTGTTGTTACACATTTGT